>NC_092094.1:33212429-33367429 GCF_045679555.1 Salvelinus alpinus | reverse complement strand
CCTGGATTCACCTGGTCAGTCTGTCATGGAACGAGCAGCATGTTTTGTACACTTGGTGTATATTCACATTTCAAGTGGGGTAGAGAAAGTGTCTCTGACCAGTGTCTTTCCAGTTAACCCCCTCACATTCTCTACGCCCTGGGAAACAACGACGTGAAAAAAAACTTACAAAGAAATCACTTCCCTCTCTGGTTTTGAACCTGGGCTTGTGATCAGTCCTGTGGGTTAATGTTGTTTGTGGTCTAGTAGCCTATCTGACCTCCCATCTCAGACATGTATCAGGAAGCAGCCAGGCCCAGAGTCAAAGCCACACCAGCCTCACCTCACCTCTGCATGGCACACTGATATAATGGTGTGCCTCAAGCATGATTAGCCAGTGTAATTAAGCTTCTCCCCAAAAAACAGCAGGCTTTTTCATAAGCACAGACAATTGCACAATTTGAATGTAAGTGTCGCAGATGGAATATTGCAATGGGTATAAAAGCTGCCCCATCCTGCCTGCATTTGTCCAGCTCTCTGCTAAGTTGGCCTGTAAATGACTTACACAGACAACACTTACTGAAGCAAACAAACACACATCTGCAGCATTACTGATTGAACAATACAGATTTCTGAAGTATTTTTCTTCTTCACTTTTAGTAACTAGCAACTAGCATGTGCCACCCACCTGAGGATCTGTCTTTTTCAGTCATCTATTTCCTGTGTTTGAGGGATGCAAAATCCACTTGTCACTTAAGTCTCTCTGGGTTGATTGCTTTCATTTTACTCCTGCGACTCTTTCATACTCCTGCTTGTGCTGGTCGTTTTTTCCAGTTAACTTTACGACTGCGAAATGTTTGTAATGACCTGTCAAACACACCACAGTAATGGCTGAAATGGGCTCAATGGAATACATTGTCTTTCCGTTGCATCTATAAGAACGCTAAAGCTTTGTCTGGGATTTAACATATCATCTCGACACTTGAACGCTAAAGCTTTGTCTGGGATTTAACATATCATCTCGACACTTGAACGCTAAAGCTTTGTCTGGGATTTAACATATCATCTCGACACTTACATCACAAGAAAGAGAAGGTAATTAATGAGGAGTCGAGACAACTCAGGTGAGTGCAGGTAGGGTAGACAGGACGTTGTGGTGGTTGTAGCCCTGTTCCACCCCTTTATGTTCATATATGCAAATACACCAGTGTCTTTATGCAAATTAGGCACATATCATTTCCTTTATTTGAACACAAAATATAAAAAATACCTGATACAATTAGAAAATGCATAGATGAGTGCATCATTTTTTTTATTTGACAATAAATTGAATACGTGATTTCCCACCAACATCCCTGAACTCCATTCATATTTGTCCGTGCCAGTAAAATGTTTCATGTGTCAATACCTGATGGAATTTTTTAATTCTAAAAGTTTGGAGTATCTTCATCCATTGCCCAACTGTTGCATTTATTAGAATTGTTTTTAAAACCTTAATTTTGATAACCGTTGCTACTGTTAGATTCTTCTAACAAATCAGTTTCACAGACACAGAGACAGGATGCAGAGATGGGCAGACAAAATCCTAAATAAAAGATTACTCCCCTCATTCTGCACAGGGCTACTAAATGGAAAGACAGAATATTAGGAATGAAATAGCTCTGCTAGGAGACAACATTGGAGAAAGGAGTGTGGGAGAGCTGGAAAAAAAGACTGAATATAAAAGAGAAAAGACAGAGTTGAGGGAGGAGAGGAGAAGAGCATTCAGCAAGGAGGATATAAAAGGAGCAGAGAGGGGGGCGAGGGAGTGAGACAGAGAGCTATGGAAGGAAAGAGAGAAAAAGGAGAGTGAAAGAGAGAGAGCATAAGAGAGTGAGAGAAAAGAGGGGGGCATGGGAGAGCGAGAGAGAGAGAGCAGGAGTGGAGAGTGAGTGAGGAGAGAGAGATCAAGAGAGAGAGGGGGGAGGGAGGGGGAGTGAGTGAGAGAGAAGCAGAGACAGAGGACGAGAGAGAAAGACAGAGAGAAGAGAAAAACAGAGAGGGGGAAGGGAGAAAGAAAGAGAGCCACAAGAGACTCAAAAACCACAGAATAAAAAGCCTCTGTTTGCCTGTAACTATATAGATATACAAATATGAATATATAGATATTCTCTGTATGTATCTATGACAGAGTAGAAGAACACAGTACAGCATATATCATGGACCTCAAATTAATTGAATCAGTCACTAAACACAAAGTGGCACCATGGAGGAAAGAGTCATATATTTTCCTATCAAATATAGCCTACCGCTTCATTTTAAGATGAGGTTTGTGATAGATCTACCCAGATATCTCATCCCAAGGACTTTGAGCCTCAAGATGCTTTACGCCATGCAGCACATGTAAAGGTATCGCTCAACCGAGGTAAAGGCTCATCAAGTTCCGTCCAGTCATTATGTGTGGACAGGCCCTGACACTTTGCACACCATTCAGAGAGGTAGCATGAGGCCAGTGTCCTACACTACTCCCATGTCTCCAGATTTACTCAAGGTGAGGCCCACAATGAGCCAGCGAAACCTATTAACACTAGAGGTCTCTGGAGTGCCTAGTTTTGGGCAGAGCCCACCTCATTCACATGGACTCATAAACAGACAGCAGGACAGAGCTGTTGTTGTCCCTCTATTGTTTACTTACTGTTTTGTATTATTCCTTCACCTCCTGGAAACAAATTTCAGTCCGAATTACTTTTCCTTCATCCAAGTTTCATTCTTTTAATTCAAAACCCTTTGTCTATCTCTTCTTTGTACCTTCCTCCTGTTTCCATGGTTACCCCTCTCTCTGCTCTGTACACTATCTATCTCTTCCTCCGTTTCCCTCTCTGTCTCTCTCACTCTGTTCTTATCTTTCTCATTTTGCTTTCATCTCTGCTTCCCTTCCTCCTGCTTTATCCCACACCCTCCTCTCTCCGACTTTTATCTCTTTTCACTTTCATCTGTCTTTCACCTTTTTCTCCCCTTCAAGCCTGCCATTCCATCATCCATGCTTTTGGTTCTTACTTATGGAGAGAAAGTTTTATCGGTTTCCCTGTCAATTCTGCATTTGTAATCATTTCCAATTTATCCAACCCACTTTCCATTGCCATTAGGGTTTTTTTATGCTTTCAATTATTGTCCAAGAAAGAATGCGTGACTAAGATAGTGACCACAGGTGCTTAGGCTACTATTTTATCATAAAAAAACAATGATTTCTATCCAGATATCCTGTGATTAACTGGTTGTTTTGAAATGATTTATTCTGAGTATTAATCATTGACTGAGGTTGCTCGATCCACCTGACCTCCTTTAAATTATGTTACTAAACCGAAACTGTTTAAGCAACACATTTATGTAGTAGTGCAGCCCAATGTGCTTATCTGAGTATATCCCCATTGAGACTGAGGCCTGAGAGTAAGTCATGCTACTCTACATGGCAGCCCCTCCTCTACGTAGCCTGTCATCTCTCTGCAGTGATGAAGATGTTCTTGTGTAGCACAAATGCCTCCCTCCCTGTCCATTGCTCTGTTGCGAGATAAACACATTCACACATAGCCGTGTCAGTTTAACACACCACCCCATCAAGGTCACCAGGTGACACTGAACCCAACACACCATTCAGCCAGGGCCAGGGAATGGAACACTATGGCTCTTTGCAACATGCTATGTCGATGCTGGAGAGAACACTCACCAATTCATTTCGTATATAAAAATAGTTGAAACTGTGTAGGGATAAGTGCCATGGCACCATACTGGAGGTCTGTCAGTCATGGTGGTATACATAAGAGGGGGAGTGTGCTGCCTGCTAGTCAGTGACAAACTCATTCCAAGAGACACTGCATGTGGTGTGGGAGGAAGTTTTGTGCTGCAGCTTTGACTGAAACTAACCTCCCTCCCCTCTCCCTCTCCTTCCCCTCAAAGTACCACAACTATTCAGAAAAGAGAATAAAGAAAACCTGAATAGAGGAAGAGAAAAAAATGGGGTCCCAAGGCGAGGGAAAAAAGAAAAACAATGAAAGAAAATAGGAATGAAAGGAAGCCAAAGAGAAAGAAAGAAAAGAAGGACAGAGAGAAGGAGGGGAGACAGAAAAAGAGAGAGAAAAGCATAGCGAAAAAGAAAAAGTATTGAATGTTCGAATAGAAAGACGTTTCAGTGGAAATGCATTTTGAAGGAGAAAAACAAGGGAGGAACACATTAAAGGCTTTCTTACAGATTATATACAATGTTAAAATAGTCTGCTTATTCACAATAGAAATGCTTTCAACATTACATCTGCCAATAGAGTGTTTTTAGCACTATGGTATAAGACCACTAGTCACCAATGGCATACACATTGGATACATTGGATAGAACATATTGTATTAGCCCATTCTAAAAACACAAGTAAGGTGCAACATCAATGTTTCTGATATGCCGCAGATCATATTGAACAGAGAGCAATACAGGTTTATGGGCAGCAGGTTGCTAGTAAAGATGGGACATCATTGCCTTGTTCTATTCTAGAAAACTTGAACATCACCATCTTAGTTTAGGCTAAATAACTTCAGCAGTCACACTTTATATATATATATATAAAAAATACAAGGAAACTCAACTAATATACTGTATTTCTACATTTTACTGTAACACCATCAGCCTAATAGGCCTATACATTCTCTCAATTTCTCTGTGAAAAAAATGATGTAGCTTGCCTTGAATAATCAAAACTATGTTCATATGTAAAAGGTCTCCTAACACGATAACAGAGTTATGAATATAATAATATATTGAAAAACAACTGTTGGGAAAGAAGGATGTGCTTTTCCCATGATAAGATTATTATTTTTAAGAATTACAACCATCTGTGACTGACAAAATCAAATCCAAAGAGTACATTCACAAAATGACTTATCTAGAAAAGATGGTGCCTGAAATTCCAATCACCCATTGAAAGGGGAACATTAGGCTATGTCTGATGGATAATCATGTGAGTGACCACATCGATCCATCCTCTTTCCATCTGACAGTGATAGTAACACTATTCATTTTTTCTGTCTGTGTGTGGCCTTCATGAGGTTAACTCTACCCACAGACCCAAATGATGTCATGATCAAAAATCTGATACCGGATATCAGCAACACAATCTGTAATTGAAAAGACTGACCTTCCAGCTCTACTCTGGCAAAGTTGCACATGATGAACAATAATAACAGTGTTGGCCAATATGAAGGATTGTGTTGACGAGAGGGCTGAGCTACACTTGTGATTTAAACAAAGCGTCCATCCACATCCACTCCTCCTGTAATATCACCAATTCGTTCCCAAAAATATCATACTTAGGACTGAATCAGAGATAGAGAGATCATAGTCTGAAGTTGTGGGTCTACTACACAGACACCTCTTGATGTTGGTCGTGTTGTCAACAATACTCTTTTTTAAACTCACAAAGACCAAAGCTGTAACATAAAATGAGTGTTGTCCACAAGCCAAACAGGCTAGTTCAGTACTGAACCCTAGTGTGATGCAGCCTCCTGATACATGCTATCTGAAATGTCTTATCCTTCATTACAGGCATACAGTAGGCTTCGTGAGACTGAAAATGCGACTGAGACTGAAAAAGGGAAAGACAACATGAGGGCTACAGTTCCTGACTTAGGTATTTAGATACTCTAAAGCCCCACAGATCAAACTGGAGGCCACAGTCAATGGTCTAAAAAAAATATAACAAATCAAATCAAAAGCAGCTGCTAGTAATCTCTTCCTTCAGTTGTTTTGAGACCTTAGCGATGCTGGTTGACATCTATTGTTAATATTACAAAATGCCTATTATACTCTCCAAACAGATCCTGAAATATCCTGTCTACCTTTGGTCTGAGTGGGATAGACGATATACTATACTCAGGAATACACATGTCTGGACTAGGGTTCAACCCAGGACATCACAGGGTCTAGTTTATTATGAATTATTATGTTAATTGAGATAAAGAGGCTTTTTAAAAGTGCACTTTGCATAATTTTGCTCTAGGGGCACTCATGAGTAAAAAAGGGTACCCACAATTGTACATCACTGGACAGAAAAGGGAATACCTTTCAACAACCACACTACCCCCATCTTTCAGAAAGTGCCTCACTGCACTTCGACTTACATTCAAAACCCTTTGTTTGTTCACCACATGCATTTTCTCTTAGTTGGTCACTATATAACAGTACCAGTCAAAAGTTTGGACACACCTACCTGTGTTGTCATGTGTTGCTGCCTTGCTATGTTGTTGTCTTAGGTCTCTCTTTATGTAGTGTTGTCTCTTGTCGTGATGTGTGGTGTGTTTTGTCATATATATATATATATATATATATATAGATACACAGTTGAAGTCTGAAGTTTACATACACCTTAGCCAACTACATTTAAACTCAGTTTTTCACAATTCCTGACATTTAATCCCAGTAAACATTCCCTGTCTTAGGTCAGTTAGGATCACCACTTTATTTTAAGAATGTGAAATGTCAGAATAATAGTAGAAAGAACGATTTATTTTAGCTTTTATTTCTTTCATCACATTCCCAGTATGTCAGAAGTTTACATACACTCAATTAGTATTTGGTAGCATTGCCTTTAAATTGTTTAACTTGGGTCAAACGTTTCGGGTAGCCTTCCACAAGCTTCCCACAATAAGTTGGGTGAATTTTGGCCCATTCCTCCTGACAGAGCTGGTGTAACTGAGTCAGGTTTGTAGGCCTCCTTGCTCGCACACACTTTTTCAGTTTCTATAGGATTGAGGTCAGGGCTTTGTGATGGCCACTCCAATACCTTGACTTTGTTGTCCTTAAGCCATTTTGCCACAACTTTGGAAGTATGCTTGGGGTCATTGTCCATTTGGAAGACCCATTTGCGACCAAGCTTTAACTTCCTGACTGATGTCTTGAGATGTTGCTTCAATATATCCACATAATTTTCCTCCCTCATGGTGCCATCTAGTTTGTGAAGTGCACCAGGCCCTCTTGCAGCAAAGCACCCCCACAACATGATGCTGACACCCCCGTGCTTCACGGTTGGGATGGTGTTCTTCAGCTGGCAAGCCTCCCCCTTTTTCCTCCAAACATAATGATGGTCATTATGGCCAAACAGTTCTATTTTTGTTTCATCAGACCAGAGGACATTTCTCCAAAAAGTACGATCTTTGTCCCCATGTGCAGTTGCAAACCGTAGTCTGGCTTTTTTATGGCGGTTTTGGAGCAGTGGCTTCTTCCTTGCTGAGCGGCCCTTCAGGTTATGTCGATTATAGGACTCGTTTTACTGTGGATATAGATACTTTTGTACCTGTTTCCTCCATCATCTTCACTAGGTCCTTTGCTGTTGTTCTGGGATTGATTTTCACTTTTCGCACCAAAGTAAATGAATCTCTAGGAGACAGAACGAGTCTCCTTCCTGAGCGATATGATGGCTGCGTGGTCTCATGGTGTATATACTTGCGTACTATTGTTTGTACAGATGAACGTGGTACCTTCAGGCACTTGGAAATTGCTCCCAAGGATGAACCAGACTTGTGGAGGTCTACAATTTATTTTCTGAGGTCTTGGCTGATTTCTTTTGATTTTCCCATGATGTCAAGCAAAGAGGCACTGAGTTTGAAGGTAGGCCTTGAAATACATCCACATGTACACCTCCAATTGACTCAAATTATGTCAATTAGCCTATCAGAAGCTTCTAAAGCCATTACATAATTTTTTTGAATTTTCCAAGCTGTTTAAAGGCACAGTCAACTTAGTGTATGTAAACTTCTGACCCACTGATATTGTGATACAGTGAATTGTCTGTGAAATAATCTGTCTGTAAACAATTGTTGGAAAAATTACTAGTGTCATGCACAAAGTAGATATCCTAACCAACTTGCCAAAACTATAGTTGGTTAACATGAAATTTGTGGAGTGGTTGAAAAACGAGTTTTAATGACTACAACCTAAGTGTATGTAAACTTCCGACTTCAACTGTATATAGATATATTTTTTAATCCCAGCCCCCATTGGTAGGCCGTTATTGTAAATAATAATTTGTTCTTAACTGATTTGGCCAGTTAAATAAAGGTTAAATAAATAAATAAGAGTGTTTTTCTTTATTTTTACTACAAAAAAAGTGTTAAAAAAATCTAAATATATTTTTTATTTGTGATAATTCAAAGTCGCCACCCTTTGCCATGATGACAGAATTGCACACTCTTGGCATTCTCTCAACCAGCTTTTCCAACAGTCTTGAAGGAGCTTCCACATATGCTGAGCACTTGTTGGCTGCTTTTATTTCAATCTGTGGTCCAATTAATCCAAAACCATGTCAATTGGGTTGAGGTTGGGTGGCTGTGCATGCATGTCATCTGATGCATCCATGCATGTCATCTGATGCAGCAATCCATCACTCTCCTTCTTGGTGAAATAGCCCTTACACATCCTGGAGGTGAGTTTGGGCATTGTTCTGTGGAAAAACAAATGATTGTCCCTCTAAGCGCAAACCAGATGGGATGGCGTATCGCTGCAGAATGCTGTGATAGCCATGCTGGTTACGTGTGCATTGAATTCTAAATAAATTACTGACTGTGTCACCAGCAAACCACCCCCACACCATCACACCTCCTCCTCCATGCTTCACGGTGGGAACCACACATGCCGAGATCATCCGGCATGTGTGGTTCCCACCGTGAAGCATGGAGGAGGAGGTGTGATGGTGTGGGGGTGGTTTGCTGGTGACACAGTCAGTAATTTATTTAGAATTCAATGCACACGTAACCGTAATCACCTACTCTGCGTCTCACAAAGACACGGCGGTGGAACCAAAAATCTCTAATTTGGACACAGAATAAAGGACAGATTTCCACCGGTCTAATGTCCATTACTTGTGTCTCTTGGCCCAAGCAACTCTCTTCTTATTATTGGGGTCCTTTAGTAGTGGTTTCTTTGCAGCAATTCAACCATGAAGGCCTGATTCACGCAGTCTCCTCTGAACAGTTGATGTTGAGATGTCTGTTACTTGAACTCTGTGAAGTATTTATTTGAGCTGCAATTTCTGAGGCTGGTAACTCTAATGAACTTATCCTCTGCAGCAGAGGTAACTCGGGGTCTTCCTTTCCTGTGGCGGTCCTCATGAGGGCCAGTTTCATCATATCGCTTGATGGTTTTTGCGACTGCACTTGAAGACACTTTCAAAGTTCTTGAAACTTTCCAGATTGACTGACCTTCATGTCTTGAAGTAATGATGGACTCCCATTTCTCTTTGCTTATTTGAGCTGTTCTTGCCACAATGTGGACTTGGTCTTTTACCAAATAGGGCTATCTTCTGTATACCACCCCACCCTTGCCACAACACAACTGATTGCCTCAAATGCATTAAGAACGAAAGAAATGTCACAATTTAACTTGACAAAGCACACATGGTAATTGAAATGCATTCCTGGAGCCTACCTCATGAAGCTGGTTAAGAGAATGCCACGAGTGTGCAAAGCTGTCATCTACTCAAATATAAAAAATATGTTGAATCTCAAATATCAAATATAAAAAATGTGTATATTTGTTTAACACTTTTTTGGTTTCTACATATACATGATTCCATATGTGTTATTTCATAATTTTGAATTCTTCACTATTATTCTACAATGTAGAAAATAGTACAAATAAAGAAAAACCCTGGAATGAGTAGGTGTCCAAACTTTTGACTGGTACTGTATGTAATGTTGTATGTTTTATTTATTTATTTTATGGATTCCAGGACTCCCTAGAAAACAGTGGCACGTGTTACTGAGTGGACTATTACTGGCTAAATTAATTAATTAATGGCATAACTATCCCACTTCAGACGCCAATGCTGCAAATTGAAGGGTTAGCATGTAGCATGACTGTCGGACTCAAAACAAGGTCATTCTAGTTCCAAGGTAATCACACTTAAGGGAAATTGACTCCATAGGCTTTTAGCAGCCCAAAGGCCATCAGATGGCGATTCTGAGTTGTTTCATCTTACTGTCCAAAGGCATTGAATGCTGCCGACTATACACTCGTATCCCCCGTGGACCGGTTCGTACATAAAACATTCTCCATCCAGGCTGCAAAGGCATCAATTTCCTCCTTAATTCGATTTAATGGCGAGAATGCAGGGGAAAAAATGGGAAAATATGCATATTTCCTTTACAAAACACAATTTTTGCACCACCATGCTAGATGGCGCCGACAGAGAGGGCCACCTTGTTTTCTGTCCTTAGGAAACTTCACAGTATTTAGTTATGTATTATTTCTTACATTGTTAGCCCAGAAAATCTTCAGTGTTATTACATACAGCCGGGAAGAACTATTGGATATCAGAGCAACGTCAACTTACCAGCACTACCACCAGGAATATGACTTTCCCAAAGCGGATCCTGTGTCCGAACCAACCAGTGCATCTGAACTGATTCCAGTGTCTGACCCAAAACAACGTCGCCGCAGAAGAGGTAGACGGAGCGGCCTTCTGGTCGAGAAGTCAATGAGAGAAGTGAAAAATTATTCCTTAGTGATGAATTTTCTCGAAATCTAACTGCACAACCTAGATTCGAGACGTTTCCCCCCCCCCTTTATTTAACTAGGCAAGTCAGTTAAAACAAATTCTTATTTTCAATGACGGCCTAGGAACAGTGGGTTAACTGCCTTGTTCAGGGGTAGAACGACAGATTTTTACCTTGTCAGCTCAGGGATTTGATCTTGCAACCTTTCGGTTGCTAGTCCAATGCTCTAACCACTAGGCTACCTGCTGCTACCTGATGTCTTAAGTAGTTGAACTTGTTATTATTCCAACCTCGTGAAAGTGACAAACTAACACGTTTTAATTTGAGCAGTTCAGTGCGAGACAACCGTTACATGGTGACCAGACCGGACATGTCGCGTGCACACACACTGCTCGCGCTCGCCAACGAGCGTCTGCAATGCCAAGGCTAAAATAGAACTCCTTTCTATTTCTGACGCAGATCGCGCTGCAAGTCATGCCTGTTGTCGTGGTAATACCATGAAAGTGTAGATGTCAATCACCATATAAATTCAAAGATGAAAAAGCCTGGAAGGACGAGAGATGACTAAAAACGATTCGGTTGGCCGTTTTATGTGTGGATGAATTGTCGGAGTAGAGGACCTTGTGCATTTCAGGTAAAAAAACAACTCAATGTTTATATCCCAGGACAAATTAGCTAGCTAACTAGCTAAATTGCCATACATGTTTAATGCTTTTCGACCTGTCCCTAAATTAATGTCATTGGTTCAGAGTTTGTTTTGATATTTTAACCTGCTTGTCCTGATCGCGTTTAGTGTAGGGGGACAAAATACATTTATGCACGATGGCGCACGCGCGCAGCCGGTTTGGGTTCCGTGTTAGACCGGGTGAATTGCTTCTAAGCATGAGCTTAGCTTGCCAACGTCACCATGACATCGCCTACAAGTGTGATCGGGGATTTCGATTGGAGAAGCAGTTTTAGCCAATCATGATATTGTACTGTTTTTGACGTAAAGTTTTTTATTTATTTTACTTGACAAGTCAGTTAAGAAGAAATTCTTATTTTACAATGACGGCCTACCCCGGTCAAACCTAAACTACGCTGGGCCAATTGTGCGCACCCCTATGCGACTCTCAAATACCGCCGGTTGGGCACTGAGATGCAGTACCTTAGAACGCTGCGCCACTCTGGAGAGGTAACGTTACTGGGCCTGAACTGGGCTCACTTTGTTTGGTTTGAAGGAGCGTATGGGTCGGTGCACAATGCAACAACTTATATGGTAAATCATTGCAACAAAAAAAAGTCCTAAATGCGATTCGAACAACACATGTGTGATTGATAATGATACGTCAAACGCTAGCACTTTCTTCAGCTAGTAGGTTCTCTTCAGCTGATTCAGTGCCAAGCCACTGACTGAGAACTGCGTTTTAATAAATTAAAGTGAAGTTACACTACTCTAAAGAGTAGGTCTACTACAGAATAAAGTAACAATGTTTCTAGACAGATAGTCAACGTTACTTTGACCGAATTCACCAACATTAATAACGACCTCTGTGAATTCAACCTCTCCATGTAGAATTTCACATTCCCGGACGTCATTATCTGTACTGAAATTGAAAATCCACCAGATGGCGCAGGAACTCCGTTCAAGACATGCAGGTAGTGTGACTGGCTTGATTTGATATGAATATGGATTTTGTGCATTAAAGTCAGTAGATTATATACAAGTCAAGTGATTGTCAACATTATATATTTAAACATATTTTGAAGCAATACAGTATTTGTTTACAAATTATGAAGTAAGCTTAATTTCAAGCTTATGCTTAATTTATACAATTAATTATTGAATAATCAATATTAATTAAAACCAATGATCAGCAGTAGCCTACATATTGCAGATTGCACCTTGAAATCAGTCTATGTGTAGAAATAGAATAATCATGCAAGGTTTTTATGGTTTTCATCAATTAGTTTTTTGTATTATGGGTAAATGAAGTTGTTTCCCCTGAATGCTGCCGGGACCGGGAGGCTGCGCTGACAGGAGTAGGCTATGTGCTCAGACCAGTCAATGAGCCTGTCAATGATCCAGAAAGTCATGCCCAGGCAGCCCTTCATTGAATTTAGTCCTAACATTTTAGAATGAGTGCCATTTGCACTCTTATGAATCGACTAAATAACCAAAATAACATATTGATTGATGGCACATTCAGGCTGCTAAAACGTTTTTGTATATGTGACAGACAGTGTAACCTTTATGTCAATTTTTTTGTAGATTTCAACATAACCAGCACAAGTACAGCTCGTCACCAAGGTGAATCTTAGTGAAAGGATTTTAGTGGCTGATGAAGTGTGTGTATTTGCCAAAATGGTCCAGTCTTACAAGATTCCTAAATTCTCTCCCCGTAGGTGGGCTCTGGAGAGGGCGACTTGATACATAGTAGACAGTTATTGCATTGAGATGATGCTGATATTCTATAGTCCAGCTCATTTAGGTGAGATCTGACTTATTCCTAATTTCCTTGTATTCAAGAACTATACGATATGACAAGACTATATCCAAATAAGCATCTCCTTCACTTATCTTACCCTCTGACTGTCTAATTAGTTATCCCTTTAAATGTTCCCACAGAGGTCATAAAGTGAAGTGAACATGTTTTTCTTGTAAATTATAATCACCACCACAAATTATTTGTTTGTGGTGTAACTTTGACTGTGAAACAATTATTGTTTTAACGATATACAAATAAACTTCCACAAGGGAACGGAAATAGACAAGAAAATAAGAGCCACCTGTCTCTTCATTTTACCTCAAGCAGCCATACCTCCCTACTGGGCCCTTTTGCCAAAATAGCAGAGTTTTGGAGGGTTGAGCTAATTCCAGTTTGAGGTTGTGCCCTGATGTGGTTGACCAGTAGGGGGATCTCCACCATATTCTTACTACTGTAAATCAGAAGACAATATACAGTAACAACAACTGTTGGTCTTATCCACAGGGGGTTAGCTTGTTTTGAGCAGTAGTATGGAAGCACACACATACCACATATTCACATTTGAAGACTTGTTGGAATAGGCTTACTGTAAAAAAGTACTTCCTGGGTCAAAAGCGTGGTAAGAAGTAAATAGTTTTAGACTAGAGGATAAAGAGATAAAAGCATGGTTAAGTCAAGTTGCAGCATCACACCTGAAACATCCTAATCAATTCATCCAGAACCCATGGGGAGGAACATTATGCAAGGACAATTGCTTTGGCTTCATCTACAAAGCTTCCCAGTTAGAAAGAGATCTGTGTGCTCCATGATGAATGTGTGTGAGAAGGCTTTAGTATACATGACACACAGCTGAGACTGACATGGAACAGATGAGGAAGTTCAGGGGTTGGAAATGAATTGGTCTCCCCCTACTAACCTCAATAGCAATGTGCAGGA
The DNA here is from genome assembly GCF_045679555.1 of Salvelinus alpinus. Lineage (NCBI taxonomy): Eukaryota > Metazoa > Chordata > Actinopteri > Salmoniformes > Salmonidae > Salvelinus > Salvelinus alpinus. The sequence goes on along the minus strand of NC_092094.1, from coordinate 33,353,537 downwards.
CCAGAACACATGCAAAATACTTACCATTTTATGTTAGGCCCAATGTGGCGCAAAATATTAAATTGATCATTAATCCCAAATTTGGGCTGAGATTGGCTGTGTTAAAGTTGTGCTGCTGTGCTGCTGCTCCTTGTGATGTCATAACTTGTAGCTCCCAGCTGTGCAGGTGCAGACGTGTCCTGGCCATGACTTTAATGTTGATTTACCTCCAAGATTAAAATGAGAGCCAGCTGTACACTACACTGCCTTCAGGCTGAAGTTCCAAACCCAGTGGAATATTTATGATCACTGACACTGCTGCAGGTGTTTTTATACACACACACACAGAATTACTAGATAGACTGGTAGTAAACAGGAAGGTTGTTGAGTATAAAATGAACTGATCAGGTGGAAAACATTTGCCACAAGGGAAAAATGACATAGCAATAGGAAAACCTGGGTATCATTTGAAGTTGTGGGTTTTGCAAGTCAATCCAGAGTCCTCATTAAAAATGAGCATCTAGACATCATCAAACCAAATGTTATTGGTCACATACACGTGTTTAGCAGATGTTATTGAGGGTGTAGCGAAATGCTTGTAAATCATTCGAAAGCACTGATGAAGGTATAGAAGCCGAAACATATGCTCCTTTTTTTTGTACAGCACTTCGTATGACTTTCACCTTTGTATTCTTTCGAGCATAGATTAAATTAAATGGATAGTTCCCCCATCAAAACATGTTATAAACACCTTTGGCAACTATTACAGCTGTGAGTCTTTTTGGGTAATAAGTCTCTAAGAGCTTTTCATACCTGGATTGTGCAATATTTGCCCATTATTCTTTAAAACATTGTTCAAGCTCTGTCAAGTTGGTTGTTGATCATTGCTAGACAGCCAAGTCTTGACATATATTTTCAATCAGATTTAAGTCAAAACTGTAAGTAGGCCACTCGGGAACATTCAATATTGTCTTGGTAAGCAACTCTAGTATAGATTTAGCCTTGTGTATTGTCCTGCTGAAAGGTGAATTCAGTGTCTGTTGGAAAGCAGACAAAATTAATACATGCTAAATCAGTTCTAATTTTGTCTACAGCCTATCCATTCTAAAATGGATTAAATTAAATGTTTTCCTCCTCAATCTACACACAATACCCCATGATGACAAAGTGAAAACAGGTTTTTAGACATTTTTGCAGATACATTTTTTGTTGTTGAAATACCTTATTTACATAAGTATTCAGACCCTTTGCTATGAGACTCGAAATTGAGGTCAGGTGCATCCTGTTTCCATTGATCATCCTTGAGATGTTTTTACAACTTGATTGGAGTCCACCTGTGGGAAATTCAATTGATTGGACATGATTTGGAAAGGCACACACCTGTCTATATAAGGTCCCACAGTTGACAGTGCATGTCAGAGCAAAAACCAAGCCATGAGGTCGAAGGAATTGTCCGTAGAGCTCAGAGACAAGATTGTGTTGAGGCACAGATCTGAGGAAGGGTACCAAAAAATGTCTGCAGCATTGAAGATCCCCAAGAACACAGTGGCCTCCATCATTCTTAAATGGAAGAAGTTTGGAACCACCAATACACTTCCTAGAGCTGGCTGCCCGGCCAAACTCCTCAGTAAAAGGCACAACCGCCCGCTTGGAGTTTGCCAAAAGGCACCTAAGGACTCTCACGACCACTTCACTTTATGACCTCTGTGTGAACATTTAAAGGGATAACTAATTAGACAGTCAGATAGAATCATGTAGTAACCAAAAAAGTGTTAAACAAATCAAAATATATTTTGATTTGTTTAACACTTTTTTGGTTACTACATGATTCTGTGTTATTTCATCAAATAAAATAAAATGTATTTTATATAGCCCTTCGTACATCAGCTAATATCTCGAAGTGCTGTACAGAAACCCAGCCTAAAACCCCAAACAGCAAGCAATGCAGGTGTAGAAGCACGGTGGCTAGGAAAAACTCCCTAGAAAGGCCAAAACCTAGGAAGAAACCTAGAGAGGAACCAGGCTATGAGGGGTGGCCAGTCCTCTTCTGGCTGTGCCGGGTGGAGATTATAACAGAACATGGCCAAGATGTTCATAAATGACCAGCATGGTCAAATAATAATAATCACAGAAGTTATCGAGGGTGTAGCAAGTCAGGAGTAAATTACATTTACTCAGGAGTAAATGTCAGTTGGCTTTTCATAGCCGATCATTAAGAGTATCTCTACCGGTCTCTAGAGAGTTGAAAACAGCAGGTCTGGGACAGGTAGCACGTCCGGTGGACAGGTCAGGGTTCCATAGCTGCAGGCAGAACAGTTGAAACTGGAACAGCAGCAAGGCCAGATGGACTGGGGACAGCAAGGAGTCATCATGCCCGGTAGTCCTGACGCATGGTCCTAGGGCTCAGGTCCTCCGAGAGAGAGAAAGAAAGAGAGAAGGAGAGAATTAGAGAGAGCATACTTAAATTCACACAGGACACCGGATAAGACAGGAGAAGTACTCCAGATATAACAAACTGACCCTAGCCCCCCGACACATAAACTACTGCAGCATAAATACTGGAGGCTGAGACAGGAGGGGTCAGGAGACACTGTGGCCCCATCCGATGATACCCCCGGACAGGGCCAAACAGGAAGGATATAACCCCACCCACTTTGCCAAAGCACAGCCCCCGCACCACTAGAGGGATATCTTCAACCACCAACTTACAATCCTGAGACAAGGCCGAGTATAGCCCACAAAGATCTCCGCCACGGCACAAACCAAGGGGGGGCGCCAACCCAGACAGGAAGATCACGTCAGTGACTCAACCCACTCAAGTGACGCACCCCTCCTAGGGACGGCATGAAAGAGCACCAGTAAGCGACTCAGACCCTGTAATAGGGTTAGAGGCAGAGAATCCCAGTGGAGAGAGGGGAACCGGCCAGGCAGAGACAGCAAGGGCGGTTCGTTGCTCCAGAGCCTTTCCGTTCACCTTCACACTCCTGGGCCAGACTACACTCAATCATATGACCCGCTGAAGAGATAAGTCTTCAGTAAAGACTTAAAGGTTGAGACCGAGTCTGCGTCTCTCACATGGGTAGGCAGACCATTCCATAAAAATGGAGATCTATAGGAGAAAGCCCTGCCTCCAGCTGTTTGCTTAGAAATTCTAGGGACAATTAGGAGGCCTGCGTCTTGTGACCGTAGCGTACGTGTAGGTATGTACGGCAGGACCAACTCGGAAAGATAGGTAGGAGCAAGCCCATGTAACGCTCTGTAGCTTAACAGTAAAACCTTGAAATCAGCCCTTGCCTTAACAGGAAGCCAGTGTAGGGAAGCTAGCACTGGAGTAATATGATCAAATTTTGGGGTTCTAGTCAGGATTCTAGCAGCTGTATTTAGCACTAACTGAAGTTTATTTAGTGCTTTATCCGGGTAGCCGGAAAGTAGAGCATTGCAGTAGTCCAACCTAGAAGTAACAAAAGCATGGATTAACTTTTCTGCATCATTTTTGGACAGAACATTTCTGATTTTTGCAATGTTACGTAGATGGAAATAAGCTGTCCTTGAAACAGTCTTGATATGTTCGTCAAAAGAGAGATCAGGGTCCAGAGTAACGCAGAGGTCCTTCACAGTTTTATTTGAGACGACTTTACAACCATCAAGATTAATTGTCAGATTTAACAGAAGATCTCTTTGTTTCTTGGGACCTAGAACAAGCATCTCTGTTTTGTCCGAGTTTAAAAGTAGAACGTTTTCAGCCATCTACTTCCTTATGTCTGAAACACAGGCTTCTAGCGAGGGCAATTTTGGGGCTTCACCATGTTTCTTTGAAATGTACAGCTGTGTGTCATCCGCATAGCAGTGAAAGTTAACATTATGTTTTTCGAATGACATCCCCAAGAGGTAAAATATATAGTGAACACAATAGTGGTCCTAAAACGGAACCTTGAGGAACACCGAAATGTACAGTTGATTTGTCAGAGTACAAACCATTCACAGAGACAAACTCATATCTTTCCGACAGATAAGATCTAAACCAGGCCAGAACTTGTCCGTGTAGACCAATTTGGGTTTCCAATCTCTCCAAAAGAATGTGGTGATCGACGGTATCAAAGGCAGCACTAAGGTCTAGTAGCACGAGGACCGATGCAGAGCCTCGGTCTGATGCCATTAAAAGGTAATTTACCACCTTCACAAGTGCAGTCTCAGTGCTATGATGGGGTCTAAAACCAGACATGATGCATTTCGTATACATTGTTTGTCTTCAGGAAGGCAGTGAGTTGCTGTGCAACAGCTTTTTCTAAAATGTTTTGAGAGGAATGGAAGATTTGATATAGGCCGATAGTTTTTTATATTTTCTGGGTCAAGGTTTGGCTTTTTCAAGAGAGGCTTTATTACTGCCACTTTTAGTGAGTTTGGTACACATCCGGTGGATAGAGAGCCGTTTATTATGTTCAACATAGGAGGGCCAAGCACATGAAGCAGCTCTTTCAGAAGTTTAGTTGGAATAGGATCCAGTATGCAGCTTGAAGGTTTAAAGGCCATGATTATTTTCATCATTGTGTCAAGAGATATAGTACTAAAACTATTAAGTGTCTCTCTTGATCCTAGGTCCTGGCAGAGTTGTGCAGACTCAGGACAGCTGAGCTTTGGAGGAATACGCAGATTTAAAGAGGAGTCCGTAATTTGCTTTCTAATGATCATGATCTTTTCCTCCAAGAAGTTCATGAATTTATTACTGCTGAAGTGAAAGCCATCCTCACTTGGGGAATGCTGCTTTTTAGTTAGCTTTGCGACAGTATCACAAATACATTTTGGATTGTTCTTATTTTCCTCAATTAAGTTGGAAAAGTAGGATGATCGAGCAGCAGTGAGGGCTCTTCGATACTGCGCGGTACTGTCTTTCCAAGCTAGTCGGAAGACTTACAGTTTGGTGTGGCGCCATTTCCGTTCCAATTTTCTGGAAGCTTGCTTCAGAGCTCGGGTATTTTCTGTATACCAGGGAGCTAGTTTCTTATGACAAATGTTTTTAGTTTTTAGGGGTGCAACTGCATCTAGGGTATTGCGCAAGGTTAAATTGAGTTCCTCAGTTAGGTGGTTAACGGATTTTTGTACTCTGACGTCCTTGGGTAGGCAGAAGGAGTCTGGAAGGGCATCAAGGAATCTTTGTGTTATCTGAGAATTTATAGCATGACTTTTGATGCTCCTTGGTTGGGGTCTGAGCAGATTATTTGTTGCGATTGCAAACGTAATAAAATGGTGGTCCGATAGTCCAGGATTATGAGGAAAAACATTAAGATCTACAACATTTATTCCATGGGACAAAACTAGGTCCAGAGTATGACTGTGGCAGTGAGTAGGTCTAGAGACATGTTGGACAAAACCCACTGAGTCGATGATGGCTCCAAAAGTCTTTTGGAGTGGGTCTGTGGACTTTTCCATGTGAATATTAAAATCACCAAAAATTAGAATATTATCTGCTATGACTACAAGGTCCGATAGGAACTCAGTGAAGAATGCTGTATATGGCCCAGGAGGCCTGTAAACAGTAGCTATAAAAAGTGATTGAGTAGGCTGCATAGATTTCATGACTAGAAGCTCAAAAGACGAAAACGGCATTTTTGTTGTTGGTAAATTGAAATTTGCTATCGTAAATGTTAGCAACACCTCCGCCTTTGCGGGATGCACAGGGGATATGGTCACTAGTGTAACCAGGAGGTGAGGCCTCATTTAACACAGTAAATTCATCAGGCTTAAGCCATGTTTGTCAGGCCAATCACATCAAGATTATGATCAGTGATTAGTTCATTGACTATAACTGCCTTTGAAGTGAGAGATCTAACATTAAGTAGCCCTATTTTGAAATGTGAGGTATCACAATCTCTTTCAATAATGGCAGGCATGAAGGAGGTCTTTATCCTAGTGAGATTACTAAGGCGAACACCGCCATGTTTAGTTTTGCCCAACCTAGGTCGAGGCACAGACACAGTCTCAATGGGGATAGCTGAGCTGACTACACTGACTATGCTAGTGGCAGACTCCACTAAGCTGGCAGGCTGGCTAACAGCCTGCTGCCTGGCCTGCACCCTATTTCATTGTGGAGCTAGAGGAGTTAGAGCCCTGTCTATGTTGGTAGATAAGATGAGAGCACCCCTCCAGCTAGGATGGAGTCCGTCACTCCTCAGCAGGTCAGGCTTGGTCCTGTTTGTTGGTGAGTCCCAGAAAGAGGGCCAATTATCTACAAATTCTATCTTTTGGGATGGGCAGAAAACAGTTTTCAACCAGTGATTGAGTTATGAGACTCTGCTGTAGAGCTCATCACTCCCCCTAACTGGGAGGGGGCCAGAGACAATTACTCGATGCCGACACATCTTTCTAGCTGATTTACACGCTGAAGCTATGTTGCGTTTGGTGACCTCTGACTGTTTCATCCTAACATCGTTGGTGCCGACATGGATAACAATATCCCTATACTCTCTACACTCACAAGTTTTAGCTTTAGCTAGCACCATCTTCAGATTAGCCTTAACGTCGGTAGCCCTGCCCCCTGGTAAACAGTGTATGATTGCTGGGTGATTCGTTTTAAGTCTAATACTGCGGGTAATGGAGTCGCCAATGACTAGGGTTTTCAATTTGTCAGAGCTAATGGGGGGAAGCTTCGGCGTCTCAGACCCCGTAACGGGCGGAGTAGAGACAAGAGAAGACTCGGCCTCAGACTCCGACTCGCTACTTAATGGGGAAAACCGGTTGAAAGTTTCTGTTGGCTGAATGAGCGACACCAGTTGAGCATTCCCCTCCAGAAGCCATGAGAAAGTTGTCTGGCTGCGGGGACCGGGCGGGGGGATTTATACTACTATCTGTACTTACTGGTGGCACAGACGCTGTTTCATCCTTTCCTACACTGAAATTACCCTTGCCTAACGATTGCGTCTGAAGCTGGGCTTGCAGCACAGCTGTCCTCGCCATAATTTTTATTTATTTTATTTATCCATTATTTTACCAGGTAAGTTGACTGAGAACACGTTCTCATTTGCAGCAACGACCTGGGGAATAGTTACAGGGGAGAGGAGGGGGATGAATGAGCCAATTGTAAACTGGGGATTATTAGGTGACCGTGATGGTTGAAGCCAGATTGGGAATTTAGCCAGGACACCGGGGTTAACACCCCTACTCTTACGATAAGTGCCATGGGATCTTTAATGACCTCAGAGAGTCAGGACACCCGTTTAACGTCCCATCCGAAAGACGGCACCCTACACAGAGCAGTGTCCCCAATCTCTGCCCTGGGGCATTGGGATCTTTGTTTAGACCAGAGGAAAGAGTGCCTCCTACTGGCCCTCCAACACCACTTCCAGCAGCATCTGGTCTCCCATCCAAGGACTGACCAGGACCAATCCTGCTTAGCTTCAGAAGCAAGCCAGCAGTGGTATGCAGGGTGGTATGCTGCTGGCATAAGGCGATCGTTCTCCTGTATATTATGAGTACAGCGACTGCAATTAGAAGGCATCATGTTAATGTTACTACTTAGCTTCGGCTGTTGAAGGTGCTGACGAACCATGTCCAGATAAAGCGTCCGGAGTGAAAAAGTTTTAATAGTTTTAATGTCTTCACTATTATTCTACAATGTGTAAAAATAAAGAAAAACCCTATATATATATATATATGTATACACACACACACACACACACACACACACACACACACAGTTGAAGTTGGAAGTTTACATACACTTAGGTTGGAGTCATTAAAACAAACTATAGTTTTGGCAAGTCAGTTAGAATATCTACTTTGTGCATGACACTAGTAATTTTTCCAACAATTGTTTAGACAGATTATTTCACTTATAATTCACTGTATCACAATTCCAGTGGGTCAGAAGTTTACATATACTAAGTTGACTGTGGCTTTAAACAGCTTGGAAAATTCCAGAACATGATGTCATGGCTTTAGAAGCTTCTGATGGGCTAATTGACATAATTTGAGTCAATTGGAGGTGTACCTGTGGATGTATTTCAAGGCCTACCTTCAAACTCAGTGCCTCTTTGCTTGGCATTATGGGAAAATCAGAAGAAATCAGCTGGAAAATGACATGACTTTGTGTCATGCAAAAAGTAGATGTTCTAACCGACTTGCCAAAACTATAGTTTGTTAACGAGATTTGTGGAGTGGTTGAAAAAACTAGTTCTAATCACTCCAACCTAAGTGTATGTAAACTTCTGACTTGAACTGTATATATCTTAATTCCATTCTTTTACTTTTAGATTTGTGTATTTTTGTGAATTGTTAGATACTACTGCACTGTTGGAGCTAGGAACACAAGCATTTCGCTACACCCGCAATAACATCTGCTAAATATGTGTATGTGACCAATACAATTATTATAATTTAAAAAAAATCTTTGTAGTGACTGGGTGTATTGATACACTATCCAAAGCCTAATTAACAGCTTCACCATGCGTAAAGGAATATTCAGTCCGTTTTTTTAACCCTTTTTTAATCCTTTTATTTTGCTTTTCTTTGTGGCATTGGAAAACTCCCCTGGTCTTTGTTGTTGAGTCTGTGCTTGAAATTCACTACTTGACTGAGGGACCTTATAGATAATTGTATGTATGGGGTAGTCATTCAAAAATCATGTTAACCTCTATTATTGCACAGAGGGACTCCATGGAACTTATTATGTGTCTTGTTAAGCAAATGTATACTCCTGACATTTGCCATAATAAAAAGGGGTAGAATACTTTTTGACTTAAAACATTTCAGCTTTTCATTTTTTATTAATTTGTAAACATTTCTGAAAACAAAATTCCACTTGACATTATGGGGTATTATGTGTAGATCATCGACACAAAATCTAAATTTGATAAATTTTATATTCAGGCTGTCACACATCAAATTGTGGAAAAAGTTAAGGGATGTGAATACTTCCTGAAGGTAATGTATGTATCAACGGTCATGGAAATTGTAAAAAAAAAATATATATATATGTGCAATAGATAGACGATGGATGAAGATACACTCAACCTTTAGAATTTTTATAATCCATCAGATATTGACTGAATTACATGGCATAAAATGTTTTACTGGCATGGACAAATAATGAATGGAGTTCAGGGATTTTGGTGGGAATTCAGGTATTTATTGTAAAATGTAAAAAAAAAAAAATATCTTAGAATGCACTCATATATACAAGAGAAAAAATAAATATATATATATATACACATTTTCTTTTTGTATAATTAAAAAAAATATGTTGTGTTAAAATAAATAATTATATGTACCTAATTTGCATAAATACACTGTGTATTTGTATACAGTACATTCATAAAGTATTCAGACCCCTTGACTTTTTCCACATTTTATTACGTTACAACCTTATTCTAAAATGTATAAAATAAAATAAAATGTACCTCATGAATCTACACATAATACCCCATAATGACAAAGTAAAAACAGGTTTTAGACATTTTTGCAAATTTATAAAACATTTTAAACTGATATCACGTTTACATAAGTATTCAGACCCTTTAAGACTCAGTACTTTGTTGAAGCACCTATGGCAGTGATACAGCCTCGTGTCTTCTTGGGTATGACGCAACAAGCTTGGCACAACTGTATTTGGGGAGTTTCTCTCATTGCTCTCTGCAGATCCTCTCAAGCTCTGTCAGGTTGGATGGGGAGCGTTACTGCACAGCTAATTCCAGGTCTCTCCAGAGATGTTCGATAGGGTTCAACTTCAGGCTCTGGCTGGGTCAGTCAAGGACAATCAGAGACTTCCAACAGGGTTGTTGTCCTGTTGGAAGGGGAACCTTTACCCCAGTCTGAGGTCCTGAGCGCTCTGGAGCAGGTTTTAATTGAGGATCTCTCTGTACTTTGCTCCGTTCATCTTTGCCTCGATCCTGACTAGTCTCCTAGACCCTGCCGCTGAAAAACATCCCCACAGCATGATGCTGCCACCACCATCCTTCACCGTCTTGATGATGCCAGGTTTCCTCCAGACGTGACGCTTGGCATTCAGACCAAAGAGTTCAATCTTGGTTTCATCAGACCATTAGACGTTTCTCATGGTTTGAGAGTCTTTAGGTGCTTTTTGGCAAACTCTAAGAGGGCTGTCATGTGCCTTTTTTACTGAGGAGTGACTTCCGTCTGGCCACTCTACCATAAAGGCCTGATTGGTGGAGTGCTGCAGAGATGGTTGTCCTTCTGGAAGGTTTTCCCAACTCCACAGTGGAACTCTAGAGCTCTGTCAGAATGATCATCGGGTTCTTGGTCACCTCCCTGACCAAGGCCGTTCTCCCCCGATTGCTCAGTTTGGCTGGGCAGCCAACTCTGGGAAGAGTCTTGATAGTTCCAAACTTCTTCCATTTAAGAATGATGGAGGTCAATGTGTTCTTGGGGACCTTCAATGTTGCAGAAATGTTTTGGTACCCTTGCCCCAGATCTGTGCCCCGATACAATCTTGTCTCGGAGCTCTACGGACAATTCCTTCGACCTCATGGCTTGGTTTTTGCTCTGACATGCACTGTCAACTGTGGGACCTTTATATAGACAGGTGTGTGCCTTTCCAAATCATGTCCAATCAATTAAATTTACCACAGGTTGATTCCAATCAAGTTGTAGAAATATCTCAAGGAGGATCAATGGCAACAGGATGCACCTGAGCTCAATTTTGAGTCTCATAGTAAAGGGTCTGAGTACTTATGTAAATAAGGTGTTTTCATTTAGTCATTATGGGGTATTATGTGTAGATTGCTGAGGGTAAAAAACTAATCTATTTTAGAATAAGGCTGTAATGTAACAAAATGTGGAAAAAGTCAAGGGGTCTGAATACTTTCCGAAGGCACTGTATATGAATAAATTAACAAAGGTGTAGAACAGGGCTGCAACCACCAAAGACCTGCTCTGTCTACCCTACCGCAAGCTCTGGACAATTACACCGTATCATCACAGCTAGCTAGCTGCAACCGAGTGGCTACTACTGGCTAACACCTCTGTCCCGAAGCAAGCACCAGTTAGCCTTGAGCTAGCCTCGAGCTAGGCCCATCTGCCGGCTAGCTGCAAGCGCGATATCAACCCAGAGCATATAGGACTGCTTTTTCTCTACCACATCACCGGATTCCTGACGCAAGCTCTGGACAATTACACCGTATCATCACAGCTAGCTAGCTGCAACCGAGTGGCTACTACTGGCTAACACCTCTGTCCCGAAGCAAGCACCAGTTAGCCTTGAGCTAGCCTCGAGCTAGGCCCATCTGCCGGCTAGCTGAAGAGCTAGTGCCACTGCCACGAAGCTAGCACCAGTTAGCAAACACTATTCTACAATTCACAACCTCTCTTTCGCCATCGCCATCTGGCTTGGATTCTCTGTCGACACAACCACGTCTGAGCAGACCCCCTCCGTCTGAGCAGACCACCCCCCGGGCTACTAACTTTACACGCCGCGTGCTAGCTTAGTGGAGGCCTCCTCTGCTCCATCTACGGCTGCCCCCTGGACACTATGATCACGTGGCTACATAGCTGATGCATGCTTGACTGTCCATTAATTCACGGTACTCCATTCTGTTTATTTGTGTCTTATCTGTCGGCTCTGTGCTTTAACTCAGGATCTGTGTGTAGTTAATCCGACCCTCTCTGCCTAGTCATCGCCATTTTTTACCTGTTGTTGCTGTGTCAGACTAGCACCCTGTTATTGCTGCTGTTATCTTACCTGTTGTTTTAGCTAGCTCTCCCAATCAAGACCTGCAATCACTTTATGCCTTATTGTATGTCTCTCTCAAATATCAATATGCCTTGCATACTGTTGTTCAGGCTAGTTTTCATTGTCATTGTTTTGGTTTGCAATGGACCCTGTAGTTCCACTCTCCGTACCTCTGATACCCCCTTTGTCCCACCCCCCACACATGCGGTGACCTCACCCATTGAGACCAGCATGTCCAGAGATACAACCTCTCTTATCATCACCCAGTGCCTGGGCTTGCCTCCGCTGTACCCGCGCCCCTCCATACCCCTGTCTGCACATTATGCCCAGAATCTATTCTACCACGCCCATAAATCTGCTCCTTTTATTCTTTGTCCCCAACGCTCTAGGCGACCAGTTTTGATAGCCTTTAGCCGCACCCTCATCCTACTACTCCTCTGTTCCTCGGGTGATGTGGAGGTAAACCCAGGCCCTGCATGTCCCCAGTCACCCTCATTTGTTGACTTCTGCGATCGAAAAAGCCTTGGCCTCATGCATGTCAACATCAGAAGCCTCCTCCCTAAGTTTGCCTTACTCACCGCTTTAGCACACTCTGCCAATCCTGATGTCCTTGCCGTGTCCGAATCCTGGCTTAGGAAGGCCACCAAAAATTCTGAGATTTCCATACCCAACTATAACACTTTCCGTCAAGATAGAACTGCCAAAGGGGGAGGAGTTGCAATCTACTGCAGAGATAGCCTGCAAAGTTCTGTCATACTTTCCAGGTCTATGCCCAAACAGTTCGAACTTCTAATTTTAAAAATGAATCTCTCCAGAAATAAGTCTCTCACTGTTGCCGCCTGCTACCGACCCCCCTCAGCTCCCAGCTGTGCCCTGGACACCATCTGTGAATTGATCGCTCCCCATCTAGCTTCAGAGTTTGTTCTGTTAGGTGACCTAAACTGGGATATGCTTAACACCCCGGCAGTCCTACAATCCAAGCTTGATGCCCTCAATCTCACACAAATCATCAAGGAACCCACCAGGTACAACCCTAAATCCGTAAACATGGGCACCCTAATAGACATTATCCTGACCAACCTGCCCTCCAAATACACCTCTGCTGTCTTCAATCAAGATCTCAGCGATCACTGCCTCATTGCCTGTATCCGCCACGGGTCTGCGGTCAAACGACCACCCCTCATCACTGTCAAACGCTCCCTAAAACACTTCTGCGAGCAGGCCTTTCTAATCGACCTGGCCCGGGTACCCTGGAAGGATATTGACCTCATCCCGTCAGTTGAGGATGCCTGGTCATTCTTTAAATGTTACTTCCTCACCATATTAGACAAGCATGCTCCGTTCAAAAAATGCAGAACCAAGAACAGATATAGCCCTTGGTTCACTCCAGACCTGACTGCCCTCGACCAGCACAAAAACATCCTGTGGCGAACTGCAATAGCATCGAAGAGCCCCCGCGATATGCAACTGTTCAGGGAAGTCAGGAACCAATACACGCAGTCAGTCAGGAAAGCAAAGGCCAGCTTTTTCAAGCAGAAATTCGCATCCTGTAGCTCTAACTCCCAAAAGTTCTGGGATACTGTAAAGTCCATGGAGAACAAGAGCACCTCCTCCCAGCTGCCCACTGCACTGAGGCTAGGTAACACGGTCACCACCGATAAATCCGTGATAATCGAAGACTTCAACAAGCATTTCTCAATGGCTGGCCATGCCTTCTTCCTGGCGACTCCAACCTTGGCCAACAGCCCCGCCCCCCCCGCTGCTACTCGCCCAAGCCTCCCCAGCTTCTCCTTTACCCAAATCCAGATAGCAGATGTTCTGAAAGAGCTGGAAAACCTGGACCCATACAAATCAGCTGGGCTTGACAATCTGGACCCCCTATTTCTGAAACTGTCCGCCGCCATTGTCGCACCCCCTATTACCAGCCTGTTCAACCTCTCCTTCGTATCATCTGAGATCCCCAAGGATTGGAAAGCTGCCGCGGTCATCCCCCTCTTCAAAGGGGGAGACACCCTGGACCCAAACTGTTACAGACCTATATCCATCCTGCCCTGCCTATCTAAGGTCTTCGAAAGCCAAGTCAACAAACAGATCACTGACCATCTCGAATCCCACCGTACCTTCTCCGCTGTGCAATCCGGTTTCCGAGCCGGTCACGGATGCACCTCAGCCACGCTCAAGGTACTAAACGACATCATAACCGCCATCGATAAAAGACATTACTGTGCAGCCGTCTTCATCGACCTGGCCAAGGCTTTCGACTCTGTCAATCACCATATTCTTATCGGCAGACTCAGTAGCCTCGGTTTTTCTAATGACTGCCTTGCCTGGTTCACCAACTACTTTGCAGACAGAGTTCAGTGTGTCAAATCGGAGGGCATGTTGTCCGGTCCTCTGGCAGTCTCTATGGGGGTACCACAGGGTTCAATTCTCGGGCCGACTCTTTTCTCTGTATACATCAATGATGTTGCTCTTGCTGCGGGCGATTCCCTGATCCACCTCTACGCAGACGACACCATTCTATATACTTCCGGCCCTTCCTTGGACACTGTGCTATCTAACCTCCAAACGAGCTTCAATGCCATACAACACTCCTTCCGTGGCCTCCAACTGCTCTTAAACGCTAGTAAAACCAAATGCATGCTTTTCAACCGTTCGCTGCCTGCACCCGCACGCCCGACTAGCATCACCACCCTGGACGGTTCCGACCTAGAATATGTGGACATCTATAAGTACCTAGGTGTCTGGCTAGACTGCAAACTCTCCTTCCAGACTCATATCAAACATCTCCAATCCAAAATCAAATCAAGAATCGGCTTTCTATTCCGCAACAAAGCCTCCTTCACTCACGCCGCCAAACTTACCCTAGTAAAACTGACTATCCTGCCGATCCTCGACTTCGGCGATGTCATCTACAAAATAGCTTCCAACACTCTACTCAGCAAACTGGATGCAGTTTATCACAGTGCCATTCGTTTTGTTACTAAAGCACCTTATACGACCCACCACTGCGACCTGTATGCCCTAGTCGGCTGGCCCTCGCTACATGTTCGTCGTCAGACCCACTGGCTCCAGGTCATCTACAAGGCTATGCTAGGTAAAGTGCCGCCTTATCTCAGTTCACTGGTCACGATGGCTACACCCACCCGCAGCACGCGCTCCAGCAGGTGTATCTCACTGATCATCCCTAAAGCTAAAACCTCATTTGGACGCCTTTCCTTCCAGTTCTCTGCTGCCTGCGACTGGAACGAATTGCAAAAATCTCTGAAGTTGGAGACTTTTATCTCCCTCAACAACTTTAAAAATCTGCTATCCGAGCAGCTAACCGATCGCTGCAGCTGTACATAGTCCATCTGTAAACTACCCACCCAATTTACCTACCTCACCCCCCATACTGCTTTTATTTATTTACTTTTCTGCTCTTTTGCACACCAGTACCAATATCTCTTCTTGCACATGATCATCTGATGATTTATCGCTCCAGTGTTAATCTGCTAAATTGTAATTATTCGATTTATTGCCTACCTCATGCCTTTTGCACACATTGTATATAGATTCTCTTTTTTTCTACCATGTTATTGACTTGTTTATTGTTTACTCCATGTGTAACTCTGTGTTGTCTGTTCACACTGCTATGCTTTATCTTGGCCAGGTCGCAGTTGCAAATGAGAACTTGTTCTCAACTAGCCTACCTGGTTAAATAAAGGTGAAATAAAAAATAAAAAAAAACCTGCTCTGTCTACCCTACCTGCTCTGTCTACCCTACCTGCTCTGTCTACCCTACCTGCTCTGTCTATCCTACCTGCTCTGTCTACCCTACCTGCTCTGTTTACCCTACCTGCTCTGTCTACCCTACCTGCTCTGTCTACCCTACCTGCTCTGTCTACCCTACCTGCTCTGCCTACCCTACCTGCTCTGTCGACCCTACCTGCTCTGTCGACCCTACCTGCTCTGTCGACCCTACCTGCTCTGTCTACCCGACCTGCTCTGTCTACCCGACCTGCTCTGTCTACCCGACCTGCTCTGTCTACCCGACCTGCTCTGTCGACCCGACCTGCTCTGTCGACCCGACCTGCTCTGTCGACCCTACCTGCTCTGTCGACCCTACCTGCTCTGTCGACCCTACCTGCTCTGTCTACCCTACCTGCTCTGTTTACCCTACCTGCTCTGTCTACCCTACCTGCATTCTCCTGCGCTGTAGACTGCCTCATTAATTACTGTTGTTGTCACGTTCTCTTGTATAATTCAACAAGTGTGTCAATAGCAGGATACACTTGGATTAAAATGATTGCAATCAATCCAGGGAGACTTAAGTGACAAGTGGATTTTGCAACCCTCAAACACAGGAAATAGATGACTGAAAAAGACAGATCCTCAGGTGGACGGGACATGTGTGTTGCTTATGTATGACAGCAATCCATGCTTTGGCCCGTTCAGTTTCCCTGGCACTGTTTCCAAATGTTAATGTTTTAGCATTTGTGGCACAAATCCCATTTAAGGAATGGGACTGATATATAATTTTTCACGCATCATGTCCAAATCATTCAAAAGTATTCAACATTTATTGTGAAGCTCAACAATGTCACTTAAAGATGATTTGAAAATGAGCCGTGAAAATGCTAATATCGGTTCAATTACTTGAATTAGCATTTGGAAACAGAGCCAGCCACTGCCAGGGAAACTAAACCAATGTTATGGCTGTCGTCGGAATGAGACCAAGGTGCAGCGTGGTAGGTGTACATTTTGAACTTATTAAATGAACACCAAAAAAACAAGAAAGATAAACGACACGTAAAGTTTTGTAGCGCTACACCAGCAACTAACAAAAACAAGATCCCACAACAGAAAGTGGGAAAAAGGGCTGCCTAAGTATGATTCCCAATCAGAGACAAAGATAGACAGCTGCCTCTGATTGGGAACCATACTTGGCCAAAAACAAAGAAATAGACAACATAGAATGCCCACCCCAAATCACACCCAGACCTAACCAAATAGAGAAATAAAACGTCTCTAAGGTCAGGGCGTGACAACAAAAGCATGGATTGCTGTCATACTTCGCCCATATACTGCTTACAGGGTAAGGAAACCAATGTGTCATTTTGCAATTTGGGTGAACTATCCTTTTAATTATATCTTTGTATCTTGGCCTCCTTGGATTTAGGATTTTCCTTTTCATGGTTTAAGTGTGAGTACCTTTTAAACTCTACATCAAGACATCCCCCTTTCGCTGAGAGCTGGGCAGGTTAGAATGGCAAAGGTCAGTAAGTATCCTGTAACCCAGCTGAGAACTGTGTGTCTGAGGAGTATGTGAGCAGTTAGCGATCTCTATGTGTTGAGTTGGGCTGGCCTCTGTGGCTGGAGGTCTGTCCAGGCCAGTGTCAGTGTCAACAGCAGAAGGCTACCTACAGCCCTGACCCCTGTATGAGAACAGTTCCTGTCATCACACTCTGATGGCTTTGCTATCCCTCCTGAACATCTGGGTCTGCATGTCTATACACTCTTACATATGCAGGTCTATATTTCAAATTCAGGGTCATGGTCCTAGGGTTGTCCCGACTAAAGAAAATCTTGGTTGACTGAGTCGTCCTGTTCTTGTTGAAAATAATTTTTCCATATATAGACAGACACACCCTATGTGTTTGAATAAAAGCAACTACATACGTACTTATGTTTTGAGCACACTGTTTGATTAAATAATTAAGAC
The DNA here is from genome assembly GCF_045679555.1 of Salvelinus alpinus. Taxonomy (NCBI): domain Eukaryota; kingdom Metazoa; phylum Chordata; class Actinopteri; order Salmoniformes; family Salmonidae; genus Salvelinus; species Salvelinus alpinus. The sequence goes on along the minus strand of NC_092094.1, from coordinate 33,336,174 downwards.
AAACAAATGACTTAAGAAAGAGCCCAATGGTCACACTGTGTTAACAAAAATTACAGCGAGTGCCTGTCTTACTGGCGCACGTTGTCTTGCTCTCCCCACTGCAGCGAATAGGCATCACAGCACAATAAGTGTTTATTGCACTGTCTGTGCTGAAGCTGCAACATAATTACAGCCATTTAGTTTCTTACTTGTTTCTGACTGAAAAGTTCTGTTAACGAAATTCTTAATTTGTTTAGGAAAAACATTTCATATTCCTTCAACCCTTGCTCTCTTTACATGAAACATGTAAGCATCGCATGCATGTCACCAATAGGGCCTGGCCTATAGCCTATCACAATCACATCAATAAATTGGTTATAACAAACTCCTAACACAGTAAAACGTGACAGCAAAATGGATGCGGAGGACGTGAAAAAGAAACTCGAAATGGGTGAATGTTTACGTGTTGCTCAGGAGAGAAAGGGGAAGTCAGATCTGTGAAAGACATTTGACTTAGTTGTGGAAACTACTGGAGATCCAGAAAAAGGAGGGTATTGGTGCAAGTGTTCCGTGAGTATTATGTGTGCCAAACAGTTAGATTACAATATTATAATTTTGACTGACCATATGGAACAGTGGAAACACTAAATAAGTGTACCAGATATATAAAGCCTTTATTACAGCAGACTAAAAACAGTTGCATGCATTCGTGAATTGCGGTTTATTTATTTTTTAGGCTAATTATTCAAAGCTACCTTTTTGTTATTTCATTTTAAAACTAAATTGCTTGATTGCATTTCAAAGCTGTTTCCTCATTTCTGCTGCTGCTGCCTCCGCCGCATTGTTCTTATTGTTAACTTTGCTATTATGCACATAGCAACATTACATAGGGAATGTCACCAATTCTACGGCCCACTGAAGATTGTTTCAGAACCACTGACAGCGACTTATCCAAGGCGGGAGAAAATAATATTAGATTTGTTAGTGTTGCACCATTAGTTTTTACATAATATAACCTTATACAATTTCAGTATCACATGGGCACGAATCAGACAGGTGTCTTGTGCACCTAAAAAAAAAAAAAAAAATGCAACTGCTCGACTAAAGAAATCTGTCGACCAACAGCCTATCGACCAAACAATCGACCAGTCAACTAAATGGAGTCAGCCCTACATTGTCCATTACTTGGACATACAGTGCTGGTATATTGAAAATACGGCTGAAAAAGCATCCCGAGCCTTTATATGTAAAAAAAATATATATATATATATATATGTAATTTAGGTTTAATCATTGCAAAATAATAGGTCCCAGATTATGTCTTTATGCAATTATGGATACACAGATATTTAGCCTATTAATTTATAGACTGACACAAGTATCAACGTACAGTAGAGATAATGTAATGTATGCTCATTGCTCACCCAATTGCTGTTGAGAGAGATTATGCCCGTAACTACATTTTTTAGTATTTTCTCTTGTGAGATAATTCTTGGAATTTTCCTCCTGTGTGAAATTATGCTCTTATCTGTGTTAAGTCCCTCTATGAGTGAAGTTAAATGTATGGAACATTTAGAATATGCGCCGTTTTGCTGTATGTTGGGTGTCCAATCGAAAAGCATATTTTGACCAGTGGGTAAAACAATTGTGTAGACAATCCTCTAAGGAAACCAATGGTCCAAACCTTATGTCTCTATAATAATCCATTCAAAACTTATTGGAGTTTTTACCCTTGTAGGATGTCCAAGATTAGGGTGACTAAATCAATGGAGGCCAGATTTTAAAAAGTCGTGAAAAATCAGGAAAATAGCATTGCGTCAGCTAGGCCAGATGGTGTGTGAGAATTAAGGCAAATTGACAGGCTCCCTGTTGAACTCGTCATCTTTCTTCTCGAATCTGGAGGACATAAAACAATGTAGAAGTAAAATAGATATCAATTTTGAGACATGACATGTAGTATTTTAATATTTTATTATACAGTTTCCATATTAATGCGAAATTCCTGTTATTTCTAGAAGATTTCTCAGAAAAACAATTTTATCTCAGTGAAATGTTAATGGAGTACTGAGCGTACCGCAAGTTAATTTAAAAAAATTTTTTTTTAAAGGGCATTTATATTTAATTCAGCTTTTGTCATGTTCATTTTGCTTTTTGCAACCCGCAGAAACAACTTTGCAGACAACCACCACCACAACATGTCAAATCCTCAAAGGTCGCTGCGAGAAGCGGCACTGCTTTTTCAACAGAACTCTGCTTATTATCGGATGTATTACAGTAGGTTACGAAATCTGACTTTTTGGATATAATGTTAATGATATGTTAAAGATCCCACTGAGCGATTAAGAACATGAAGAATGATATTTGTCTGGGTAAAATGTAATTGATAAGATAAGGAAGTGAAATTTCAGCAGCAGTGTGTTTTCAACCACTATGGGAAGAGTACTAATGGAATTACGCTTTGGCTCAGTTTTTTCACTTTAAAATGTATGCCAAACAAAAACCATTTGATTTCAAAGTTTAACAAACCATCTATGCACAAGGACTACATTTAACAATGTACAAAAACGAATTTAGTGGAAGAACTGGGCAGATGCAAACTTTGGTAACAGAATTACGGTAAAATCAGGTTTTTATAAGACTGTTTTCCCAAACTCTGTTAAATAGAAGAATCAGCTATGACATAGAACCTTAAGTAAAAAAAATAAGATATTTTTGGTTATTGAACTACAGTAAGTGAAGTGGATTTACACCTGGTAACGGAATTACGATAACGGAATTACATCATGGGTCCCTGATCTGTACTAAACAGAAATGCATAAATATAGATATGAATGTCATTCTCATGTTTCACAAGTTTGGACCTCACAGTGCAGCGCAGTAGAGTACAGTGCAGTACAATACAGTAGAGTAGGGTAGAGTTCAGTGCAGTATAATTCAGTAGATTCGAGTACAGTACAAGATAATCATTCATAAACAAAATTGATCAGTAAAATCACTAAATTAATTGTTGTGCTTTTCAGACTTAATCCAGTACAATATACTGTATATACACTACTGTACTAAAATCCACTTCTTTACTGTACTACTGTATTGGTCTTTACTATACTGTGCTCTACTCACTGTACAGTATTGTTTTATTTTTTATTTTTATTTAACTAGGCAAGTCAGTTAAGAACTATTATTATTATTATTATTATTTTCAGAACGACATATTTGTACCTTGTCAGCTCGGGGATTTGAACTTGCAACCTTTCGGTTACTAGTCCAACGCTCTAACCACTAGGCTACCCTGCCACCCCTGCTACCCTGCCGTACTGTACTGTACTCAGTACTGTACTCACTGTACTGGACTGTGTTATCCAAACTTGTGAAACATACAGTACGTCTATGATAGGTTCAGATTTGGTCCAGTCCGGTCCATCTGTAGACGTTAACATCAAGGCACTGGTGGACTGACCAAATTTTGACGTCCAATGTCGGTCGGTGCTACTTACAGTAAATGGAAAGAGAGGACTCATGGGTAGGTGTCAGTAAGAGCTGGCAGAGGTGACATTGACAGGAGAGTGAGAGAGAGGGAGGGGTTGGTTCAGACTGACTCTTTTAACACTCTTGGTTTGACCACCAGACAACAGAAAGACAAAGGAAACAGTTATGAGCTGAACATAACAGTATGGTCCAGCAGGTGACCCAACTGTGGTTCGTGACCATTATGATTTCCCATTGTAGCCAATTAGGTTGCAGTGATTCTGTTACTTATTCTTTGGTAATTCATACGAGTTTTAACCACTTAATCATTCATAAACAAAATTGATATAAGTAAAATCACTATAACTAATTGTTTTACTATTCAGACTTAATCCAGTACCTGTTTGCCCATCAAAAGCCACAGGAAGAGTTTTGATTTAGGCCTAGGGTTTGGATGTGTTGGCTTGTGTGTGCGAGGGGTGTTAATACTTTAATCCCCCTCCACCAGAACCCATGTTATCAGTCATGAGATATGCATCCACTAATCCATGCCACAGGGGTGGCTGAGATTCTTTGATTCCCAGGCATTATCTCTCACTCTTTGAATTAACCCTTTACACTCGTGGGAATTGGCCTGTATGGATAGGGCTAAATTGAAATGTTTCTTACAGAAGAAATATGAAATGCATAACCATGGTAGCAATCAAAAGTGAACAGTTTGGAAATTATTCAACCTAAATTGAGGACACAACAGTTCTCCTGACACAAGACTGAATCCAAACATTACACTGTTGATTTTATGTGCATTTTACATTTACTTTACTTTTCACCGCATTTGTTGATAACAAAATCTGAAAATACTCAGGATACCTTCAGTAACATAACAATAATATTCCTTGAAATGTAGGGTAGGTGCAACATAAGATAAAAACATGACAAGGGTTTGAGTGAGAGGACAAACTGGTGTCTTCAAGTGTCCACACACCTCACCAAAGTATGCACAGTTCCTAAGTAATTTCAATGCACTTTTATGACTCAAAAATAGTTTTCAACTATAAAGTTGAGGAACTAGAGCAAGCAAACTTGTAGTTGTTTTGTTTGGAACACAATCCAAAAACAGCCCATTATAAATCACAATCTGGGTCAGGTGGACATAATTTGAAAGCTTTTTATATTGCTAAAAAAAACCTTCTCACTTAGATGTTAACTACAAGGTAGCCTAAGCCTACCTGGCAGAATGATATCATGATTATTTGAATCAATCCAGTGGCCATTTCTTTTGCAAACTCTGCAATCACATGAGCGCTACAGACAAAAAATGGTCACAACAAAATGGTCATAACCCCCAAATGTCAACATTTCTTAACTTTTGAGGTCTCCTGATGGGGGTTAAGCATTGTTATGGAATTTGAACATCCAATTAGGTTGTTTTTCTAGTAAAAAAAAGTGTGGAAAAACAAAACGTGTGAAAAACTGAATTTGTGAATAAACTAAATGGAATCAGGCACAAAAATGTAACAGATTTCATAGGGCCCTAGTTGACACTGTTTATGACATGAGTTTTATGATATGGAAATCTGAAGTGCACATTTGGACTCAAAACGGTTTGGCTTGCTTGTATGACATCAAAGCGGTATTTATTATACAACGGTCTTCTTTCAAAACAAATCGAGTCCTCTTAATTTACAGCATTTCCCTGACTCATAAAACATTTGCAAAAGTTGGCCAATTAGCGAGAGGGATGGGGGCAACTTCTTGTCGTGTGCGGTGCTTAAGTTCAGAACGGCTGTCAGTCAAAACAAATACAGTGCAATAAAGTGCAGAGCCTGAGCTAGCACATAATGTTCTGAGCTCTGATGTCATTTATAGCATGTTACTGTACAGCCACTGCGTTCCAATTTAGGCACGTATCAGTGCCCAAATCTGACATTTTCAACCCGTATACGCAGTGTTGTGTTCGAGACCACCTAAAGCAAGACTGATCCAAGACCGGAGCAAATCGAGTCGGAGTAAAGACTGAGTCAAGACCGAGACCAGAAAAATACAAGTCCAATTCAAGACCAAGATTGTAATTTTGTCAAATCATCACCATAATAAGAGTTCAAAATGTCCAGTATTTCTGTGTTCATATTTCAGAAAAAATGCATGCTGAGGGAAAATAGAGCCACTCTACAAATTGTTAACCCAAACACAGATGGGAACAATGGGCCTTCTACACCTTCAGAGAAGGGCTAAGGATTTATAAAATAATGATAATAATAATATTATTATTTTCAATGATTTTCTGATTTAATCTCTTCAATTTTTGTTGGAGAGGAAAAGGTTAACACTGAAGAGAAAAAAAGATCCAATCAGGATTTTATTTTACTGATCTCTGGGGAGCTAAGTCAGCCATTGGCTAGGCCATCAGAAGCTAGATAAAGGCATCTGCCATTCAACTGTATTAGGGCAACATTTGGGAGTGACAATGGAATCAAACAATCACATTTTGACTTAATGGGTGGGGCTGTTTTTCAAAAACGTATGGAAACTTCTGTCTTCTTGAAGATCAAGAGCGAGTAGTAGTTTTCCGACGGTCTAGCTAGCAATCTTTTGTTGTCGGCTAGTTTTCAGCCGCTGCAGCAGGTGTTATCAAAGAGGATGTTGCTAGCTTCTCCCTTTTCAAGAATAACTTTCAACAAGAAGTTAAGTTTCAAATGATCATAATCTGGTTCGTGGAACTGTTTTTTTTTATTGCAGCGCGCTTGCTGTTAGCCATCTCTTTGAAAATAACTTGTGTATGAAACATTGTTGCATTTAAAGTAGAACTGACAGCATTTTAGCAACATGAAATCTTATTAAAATCTATTCATATACACACCCAGGAAGAATTTGACACCTTTTAAAACATTTTCTGACAAGCAACCACTTGGATATGGCCATTTTCACGTTTTCATAAATTCTTAGAATATCTGGGAATTACGTATACTAACACGGAACCCAAACCGGCTGTGCGCGTGCGCCATCGTGCATAAATATATTTTGTCCCCCTACACCAAACGCGATCACGACACGCAGGTTAAAATATCAAAACAAACTCTGAACCAATTACATTAATTTGGGGACAGGTCGAAAAGCATTAAACATTTATGGCAATTTAGCTAGTTAGCTTGCACTTGCTAGCTAATTTGTCCTATTTAGCTAGCTTGCTGTTGCTAGCTAATTTGTCCTGGGATATAAACATTGAGTTGTTATTTTACCTGACATGCACAAGGTCCTCTACTCCGACAATTAATCCACACATAAAACGGTCAACCGAATCGTTTCTAGTCATCTCTCCTCCTTCCAGGCTTTTTCATCTTTGAATTTATATGGTGATTGGCATCTAATCTTTCATAGTATTACCATGATGACCGGCAAAACAGTTCGTCTTTCAATCACCCACGTGGGTATAACCAATGAGGAGATGGCACGTGGGTATCTGCTTCTATAAACCAATGAGGAGATAGGAGAGGCAGGACTTGCAGCGCGATCTGCATCAGAAATAGGAATGACTTCTATTTTAGCCCTTGGCAACGCAGATGCTCGTTGGCGCGCGCACGCGAGCAGTGTGGGTGCAATAATTGAATAACATGGATTTCAAAATGTATTTTGCAACGCTCGCTCACGCAACGTGAGCGGTGTGGTCAGCCTATAAGGCATTTGTGAAAATTCTATATCGATATAGAGTTGGAAAACGGCCGTGCGTTTGGACAATTAATAGACACTGCAGTAAATGAAACGTAATAAAAACATCTATCTTGTCCAGGACCGGAGTCTACACAGACTGGCGAGCTGTAGTCAATCAGAGCTGCAGTAGGCCTTTTAACAAACAAGCCATTTGCACACGGGCCTGCCATCCTTCACTTTTAACATTACTGTGTGTTTACAGGCAGTAGGAACAGCGCGACTTTAGATCATTAGAACACATTCGCTAAAGGCCTCAAAATACAGCTGAATGAATTTCTGGAAATCTGTAAACACCACAGGAGTCCTCTTACATGTGGGAACTTTACAATCCTAATGATCAAACAACCATGAAAAGGTAGACTCTCTCTCCCTCAGCTATGCACATCAACAAGATCAACAACTAATGCTAGACAGAGTATGATTAGCTAAGATCTAACGAAGGAACATTAGATAAACCCTCTCAAACTTTGAGCTAGTTGGCTGTCAAAATTGCACTGATAAACGATGGGGAATTGTAGCCTCCTCGTCCTTCTGCAGCTTGCCTGCCAATGCATGCTTGTCCCAACCAAGCTTGCTAGCTAGCTACTTTCGGAGACAAATGAGAGAACACCTCACTCTGACCATTTTACTCGCCATAAGCAGAGCTGGTTAGGCTGTTTACATGTTATCTAGATTGTTCTTGACTAACTATTACTTGACACCTGCATCTCTAGCTGTGTATAGCCACCGAAAAACCAAATGATGACTGAATCTCTAGCTGTGTAAAGCCACCGAAAAACAATATGAGGGGAAAAAGTCACTCACTCACCCACCCCTACAATGGCATGACATGACATCCTCCTAGGAGCTACAGCTAGCTAGCTAGCGTTAGGCTCCATGTTTTTAGCTTGCTACATAAATAGATATGCTAGCCTATTAGACACGTTATGACTGACTTGTGATCATTGCCCTTGCTAGTTTGATTATATTGACTTTCCCAGCATTAGTTACATTTGTCTGTTTTTGTCCAGAATATTGAGTCATTGAAACTGAAACAGTGCATCCCAAATGGAGGCAGCAAACAATGAACCAGGCCAGCTGTGATTTCCAACAATATTTTTTGGACTACCAAGAAATGTATTGGTGAATTATATGTGTTTTTGTATTCTTATGATTGTGTCCTACTGGTTTATTATGTCAGAGTTTATGGACTGCTTATCCTTTAACATCATACTGTGTGTGACTGCTGTCTTTCCATTGGCCCTATGCAATGGTGTAGTGGTGCCTGGAGAAGTGGGTGTACTCTAATTTTGCCAAAACGTTCCCAAAACGGCCCGCTCAGTGAAGGAAAGGCACCCTGTGTAAAAAATGTTTTCCTATGGTTTTATAGGAATTTTCCTATAGATTTTTCAGATTTTCACTCTCAAAATCACACCTGTTTTTTTTTAGAAAAAGACAAAAATGTGATGGTCTAAGTCCACAACAATCTGATTGGGTGGGCCTGTTAGGGCCTGGTTCCCAAGTGGGTGGGCCTCTGCCCATCCATGTGTACGCCCCTGATGCAACAGCAGCATGACGACAATATTGCAGCATCACATCATATTGCGCACCCTGCTAACCAACACTTTGGGCTACATTTTTCCAATACCTGGTTTGCATACCAAGGGGTTTCCTTAGTTAGCATTTACTGGTAGATATCGTGAATTGAAACGTCTTTCCTAACCTACCGGCTACCGATGTCATTCTTCTGAGTGCGGCATGCTCTTGCTGCCTGCAGATGATATTTCGTTGACTCTAGGGTGTGTGCGGCGCGCATGTGAATATACAGTATTTAACTGTCCTTTCAGAATCACGAACCTGTCAGGCCAAAGGTTCGCCACTGCACAAACATGTCTATAATAAATATAAAGGCTGTTAATATAATATTTCAAGAAAGGAGTGTATATATTTGGCCTGGAGAAGCGGTTTTATGCGCTGACTTAATGGAAGCTGATAATTATTGGCTTTTACTCCGCTGGTCTCGGCAAGACATTATGAGTCCTCACTGTCCGAAACCGAGTCAAGACTGAGTACAAATGTATCAGACACCAAGACAAGACCGATACATTCATTATGGGGTCTCGAGACCGGACTCGAGACGTACTACATGTATATATGTATACGCGTACAAGCGTAAAGGGCTACGCTATAGGAACAAACTAGATCACTAAATGCTGCAATCAATTTAGTCAGAGCATAGAGTATGTATGGTTTTTGGTCGGTTAAACTTAACATTTTTTTAACTTTCTGAGAACAGAAGGGAACATTTCACATGTTCTGGGAATGTTTCTTTTTAGGTTGCAGGGAGGTTCTGATAAATTTCAAGGAACCAGAGTAAAATGTTTTCCTGGGAGGTTTTATTAACGTCTGAGAACAGAAATTATAGGTTATTTGTAGGTTTTTGACTAATTTCCTTAACTCTCACTGAATGTTTCAATATGACTTTGAATAACACTTCTAGCTTATTTTGTGTTAACTTTTTTTTAAACTCAAAGCACAGATAGGACACATGGAAATTCACTTTGTTAGGCATTAATCATGCAAACTCTAAGAAACATATGGTTCTCAGAACATTATGTCCTAGCTGGGTATATTATTATTTTGATGTTATTCCCCCTGCAATATCTGCTCATTTTGTATTATGTCTTACAAAGAGTAGGCCTACATACCAAGGCTACCTTTTGGATTTCTTCTATTATCACCATTCATTTCATCATCTTGCGGTTAGCCTAAATGCTCCAATGTCAGTTTTCAGGTCAGTATGAACAAATGGATGATTCTTGTATAAATATAGCAGAAAAAAACTGTTGAGGATATATCATACATATTTAATAGACACTCACCACTTTCTATATCCACAGCCCACATTAGATATTCTAACCATCAGCGCTTGTATAAGCCCTCTGTCAAAAGGCAGTCTTGAGAAAAGCCTTGGCCCTCAGGGACAGTGGAGACTTGAGGACTGTTCATTTAAATGTTTGCAGTAGATTCTCTGAGAGGTTTCCATGGTGATTTAATGGACATTGCATTTCTGAAAGACCACCTGAGAGAGTACCTCTCTATAAAAAAACACGCTTGCACTGCAATACTTACTGCTCATTTGAATCTTTACAGCACTATTGTTAGAGCAAATTCCACATGCTTTTCAGTCAAGAGTATTAGCAGAATATTGGGATAGTTATTGACATAGACATAGTGAAAACTCTTTGCCTCTGAACTGATATGCCCAGCGCAGCTTACTAATGTGGCATGTAGGCTAGTCACATGCAGTGGCTTGTTCAATGCAAGCCTATATTCTAAAGGAAGCTCTATGAATTTGCCAGTATTCATTGTGCCAGGGCATAAATTGAGTGCATTCTCTCTCAGCATGCATCTCTGATCCCCCACCACAATCTGGGCATTCTCACTGTATTCTTTTGTTCTTTTTCTACTGTATTACTGACTGTATGTTTTGGTTATTCCATGTGTAACTTTGTGTTGTTGTATATGTCGAACTGCTATGCTTTATCTTGGCCAGGTCGCAGTTGCAAATGAGAACTTGTTCTCAACTAGCCTACCTGGTTAAATAAATACAGTATGTGAACCGATAGGTGTTAGCTGGGGGGTAGAACAGTGGGTCTTTATATATAGGCGGCCTAGTGCTATGACATAAATGGACTTCTCAATAGTCATATATGCAAAAGCAAATGTGCAAATCTATAATGCTTACTCACATTCATGCACACATGCACATCTACTCTAAATGGATGTACAATTAGATGGATGGATATAGTAAAGATCATAGGGGTATAAAACCTTGTAAAACAATCCTCATGGAGAAAGAAGTTCCACAAACTGTTGGCCTCTCAATCTGTTAGCAGCTCTGAGGGTGGTCATCTTAAAAGACTTGTCAAAGCCCAGCCAGCCTGCAAGGAGTTAAAATCAATGTACAGTACAAGGCATTTAAAAAGAGTTGGCATTGAAATGCCAAATTAAAGTTCATTCTTTCATGAAGGGAAATGTCAAATTAGTATTGTTGATGAACCAGACAAACAGAGAAGTCCAAGGAAGGTCTGTCTGGGCTCTACCAATTTCCCTTCCCAATTATTCTATACTTAGAGCGTAGCTTGCTTTTCCTTTAAAAAAGATGGATCTCTAAATAAGTCGCTCTCTACCTAACAAGGTGGTGTTTCATTCTCCTTTTCAAAGGAAAACGGTGCAGGCTTCAGGTAGTTACTGGTGTTCCTCTTTTATAAACCTTTTGTTGGAAAATCAAAGCATATCATGTCTAGGGAGTACCATAAACCTGCCTCTCGAACTCTCTCTGACCTGTGTGACCTGTGCTCTGATAGGCTGCTAGTGAGGTTACTAGGGGGCTGGACATCTGTCCATCCTCTTGACTCTGCAGGTCACAAAATACTTGCAGTCTTCTTCAAGCAGTGCGAGAGATTCTGCCAATCAACAACTGGACTCACTCATATCGCTGGACTTGTGGAATGGTGTGCGTTCCCAAAGTGAGTTGTGTGAAATGTGTATAGTGTTCTTCATAGCTAGTTATGACTATTGCCTATTGTATGTTGCCCCTCTGAATTTACTGTGACACCGCCGCCGTTAGAGGGGAATAAAGCAGCCCAAGAGTTAACACACACAGGAACTTTATTTAAAAACACTGAGGAATATGAACACGGGATGTACATGGGGATGAAAAGTGGGAAAGGTAGTGGTTCTGTAATGGACAGAAACAGAGGTAATGAATATACACATACCGAATTAATACACCAGGTCACAAATGCAGAGATACAGAATTGAGGAGTTATAAATGGCAAAGGACTTTAAAGATTGCATAAGCCATCTGCAGAGTATTACATAATTATGTAATACTTTTCTTTACTCTACTGAACTATACCTGTACTTTGCTTCACCACTATACTGAACTATACTATTCTTTACTGTACTGTACTATACTGAACTATACTCTACTTTACTTCACTGTACTGAACTATACTCTACTTTTCTTTACTGTACTGTACTATACTGAACTATACTCTACTTTACTTCACTGTACTGAACTATACTCTATTTTACTTTACTGTACTGAACTATACTCTACTTTGCTTCACTGTATTGTGCTGCACTATACTCTACTTTTCTTTAATGTACTGTACTGAACTATACTCTACTTTTCTTTACTGTACTGTACTGAACTATACTCTACTTTTCTGTACTGTACTGAACTATACTCTACTTTGCTTCACTGCACTGTACTCTACTATACTGCACTGAACTACATGACTTTTCTTTACTGTGCTGTACTGCACTGTGGGGTCCAAACTTGTGAACCCAACTGGTTTGTGACTACTATGATTATTATAATTTTTTTGGGGGGGGGGATTCTGTTACTGATTTGGTAACGAAATTGAGTTTTAATCGCCTAGTAATTCATAAACTAAATTGATGCCAGTATCTAATTGATAGGTCTGTGAACTTTCAATATCCTCCCTCCTCATGAGGGAGAGAAATTATAAAATATCCTAGCAGATGTGTTTTTGGTAATGGATTTAAAGGCAGTCTTTCTTAAACTTACAGAAGGCTGAAAAATGTCTCTAACTAAATATAGGTGTTGATATTAGTTGGCAGGGGTCTTTACTTCAACATGATCGTGTTTTTATGTATTTCTAATAACTTAAAAACATTTCTAAGACACGTTTTCCATCTGGGCACGCACATTTGGTACCCATGTTGTCGCCCACTTGTGTTTGCCTGTGTGTGACCCAAATGGTTAACCCCATTGAGACCCAATCATAATTACTGAAAAATAACACCAGATAGACCACTTACAGCCTATGAAAAAAAATATTCAGGGCCCATTTCAAATCAAATTTTATTTGTCACATACACATGGTTAGCAGATGTTAATGCGAGTGTAGCGAAATGCGTGTGCTTCTAGTTCCGGCAATGCAGTAATAACCAACGAGTAATCTAACCTAACAATTTCACAACAGCTACCTTAGACACACAAGTGTAAAGGGATGAAGAATATGTACATAAAGATTTATGAATGAGTGATGTACAGAACGGCATAGGCAAGATGCAGTAGATGGTATCGAGTACAGTATATACATATGAGATGCGTAATGTAGGGTATGTAAACATTATATTAAGTGGCATTGTTTAAAGTGGTTAGTGATACATTTTTTACATGTATGGCAGCAGCCACTCAATGTTAGTGGTGGCTGTTTAACAGTCTGATGGCCTTGAGATAGAAGCTGTTTTTCAGTCTCTCGGTCCCTGCTTTGATGCACCTGTACTGACCTCGCCTTCTGGATGATAGCGGGGTGAACAGGCAGTGGCTCGGGTGGTTGTTGTCCTTGATGATCTTTATGGCCTTCCTGTGACATCGGGTGGTGTAGGTGTCCTGGAGGGCAGGTAGTTTTCCCACGGTGATGCGTTATGTAGACCTCACTACCCTCTGGAGAGCCTTACGGTTGTGGGCGGAGCAGTTGCCGTACCAGGCGGTGATACAGCCCGACAGGATGCTCTCGATTGTGCATCTGTAAAAGTTTGTGAGTGCTTTTGGTGACAAGCCGAATTTCTTCAGCCTCCTGAGGTTGAAGAGGCGCTGCTGCGCCTTCTTCACCACGCTGTCTGTGTGGGTGGACAGGAGTTATAGCCCACATGGGTTTACCAATGTGTGACCCAGGTAGTAAGCCTGACTGTGTCCCGGAAACAGTCCCTGACAGTATTCACACCAGGTAGCTCACTTTCAGCTCATTTAACTTTTTATGGCTGCAGGGGCAGTATTGAGTAGCTTGGATGAAAGGTGCCCATAGTAAACTGCCTGCTCCTCAGTCCCACTTGCTAATATATGCATATTATTATTACTATTGGATAGAAAACACTCTGACGTTTCTAAAACTGTTTGAATGATGTCTGTGAGTATAACAGAACTCATATGGCAGGCAAAAACCTGAGAAAAAATCCAAACAGGAAGTGGGAATTCTGAGGTTGGTCGATTTTCAACCAAGCCCCTATTGAATACACAGTGGGATATGGATGAGTTTGCACTTCCTACGGCTTCCACTATATGTCAACAGTCTGTAGAACCTTGTCTGATGCCTCTACTGTGAAGTGGGGCCGAAGGAGACAGGAATTAGTCAGGTGTATCATGACCTGACCATGCGCGTTCACATGAGAGGGAGCTCTGTTCCATCGCACATCTGAAGTCAATGTAATTCTCCGGTTGGAACGTTGCTGAAGATTTATGTTAAAAACATTCTAAAGATTGATTCAATACATCGTTTGACATGTTTCTACTGACTGTTACGGAACTTTTTGACATTTCGTCTGCTTTTCGTGAACGCGCTTCCTGACTTTGGATTTGTTTACCAAACACGCTAACAAAAATTTGAACATAATTTGGACATAAATTATGGACATTACCAAACAAAACAAACATTTCTTGTGGGAGTCCTGGGAGTGCATTCCGACGAAGATCAGCAAAGGTAAGTGAAGATTTATAATGCTTTTTATGAGTTTTGTTGACTGCACAATTTGGCGGGTAACTGTATGGCTTCTTTTTGTGGCTGAACGCTGTTCTCAGATTATTGAATATTGTGCTTTTGCCGTAAAGCTTTTTGAAATCTGACACAGCGGTTGCATTAAGAACAAGTGTATCTGTAATTCTATGTAAAACATGTATCTTTCATCAAAGTTTATGATGAGCATTTATGTTATTTGACGTGGCTCTCTGCAATTTCTCCGGATATTTTGGAGGCATTTCTGAACATGGCGCCAATGTAAACTGAGGTTTTTTGATATAAATATGAACTTTATCGAACAAAACATATGTATTGTGTAACATGAAGTCCTATGAGTGTCATCTGATGAAGATCATCAAAGGTTAGTGATTCATTTTAACTCTATTTCTGCTTTTTGTGACTCCTGGCTTTGGCTGGAAAAATGACTGTGTTTTTCTGTGATTTTGCGGTGACCTAACATAATCGTCTGTGGTGCTTTGGCTGTAAAGCCTATTTGAAATCGGACACTTTGGTGGGATTAACAACAAGATTACCTTTAAAATGGTATAAGATACATGTATGTTTGGGGAATTTTAATTATGAGATTTCGGTTGTTTGAATTTGCCGCCCTGCACTTTCACTGGCTGTTGTCATATCATCCCGTTAACGGGATTGCAGCCATAAGAAGTTTTTAAACAAGGTTCGCACAAGGTGCTTAAAGTACTTGAATTTGGCACTCTAAAATTGAAGTACTGGAATACCTTGAAAATTTGACCTTTTCTGAAGTTGGTACTTCAAAAGCACTTGAATTAAAAAGAGAACAGAAAATGATTAAATATGTTAATATGAAAAATATTAGATAAATATATCGGTCTTACAAAATAATTTACAGGCAGACTACCGAGTTTTATTTCCTCACGTGTCTCGCGCTCTGGTTGCCAGGCGAGCTCGCTCATTCCACCCACACTGCCACTCAGTGAGGCACGTACAGAACTGACTGATTAGGCGCCTCCAAACGTCACATCGATAGCCAAAATCCTGAGCAAATGTAGATTAAACCCTCCCTGGCAGGATATTGATGTTTATGAATGGGTTTTGCCAGACCCAACCAGGAATATAGTGGAGGGTAAATGCACGTAAACACTATTTACTCACCTTTTAATTTGTGAAATAGCGTTTACTCACCTTTTTATTTAGTTAATTATTGATTACCCACTTATTATTGCATTCCCAGCATTGATCAACAGTTCAAAACGCTTCTTGGTCTGAGTTATAATGAGTGATATCATGAATGATTCATGTATGCTCCTTATGTTCGCCTGCTCCCCCGGATTGCTCATTCATTCACCACTCTGTCCAACAGGAAACTCCACCCATGACAACGAACTACCTCAGCCCAGACCTACAGGGGCAAGTGACCGAGAGACGCCGCTGAATGTTTTCAACATCCCTCGACTCTGCTGTCAACAGACATCCCCCAAACAAAACCCCCCTGGCTCTCGAATGAGTGTACAACTGGTAAACAGTTGCTGATATTTCAGTCAGATGTCTAGCTAGCTAGGTAGCTCAAGGGCTCTGGCTATTAGCCAGGTAGCTAGCTATATCTAGCTGGCTAGAAGGATGAAGTTAGAAGCTTACATTGAACGGAGCCTGACCTTATCAGGAGCAATTGACTGAAATTAAGCTAGCTATAATCAAAAGATGGGCTACCATAAGTTTTCATAACAAAATACCATTTCTTTACAGAGAGTAGTGACGGCCCCTCCCTGCTCTGTCTACTTGGTTTTGCTGTGCTTACATCCTGCAGGAGATTGGTGGGCGGAGTAGGAAAGTGAAAGCTCAGCTGTGGCATAAAGCCACTGTTTCCCCATTCAGCAAGAGTTTCCTCTTTCCATGCATACCTTTGGTGGTTTCGTTGTGGCTTTGGCAGTTCATTTACTGACTGACCGTCATGCCTCATTTGGTTATTGTTGTCAGTGTTTACTTTATTTAGGGAATAACTTCATTTTGTAAATTCATTTACTCAGTGTGTGGTTTCCCATTGTGTGTTACAATCTTGAGCTAGGTTGTAACAAGTGGGGGCTCATCTGGGATCTTTGTGGAGTTACTCCCTGGAATTGCATTTGTTTGGTAGCATTTTCCAACTGGTTAAGGTGGTATTTCAAAGTAAAGTACTTTGTGATTATAGTTTGGCTAACCCTTCTGTCTATGGGGTTATGTTGTGGGCACTACTTTGATTGGGAGTTACATATTGAGGTACACATACAAAGTATTTGTGACATTTGGATACTGCCTGTTGCTACTTTCTTTGGTTACACGCCCATGGTTGGTGTTGGAAGTAGTGTTGGTTTGTGCTGCAGTGGAAAGAGGACCACAGTTTCTCCATCCCCTGTTCCTGGTTGGAGATCCTGCTTTGCTCATTGTTGGAACATCAGGTTAGTGTTTGTCCGGTGTTAGCAGTGAGAGATTGTTGGGGTAGCATGGATTGGTAGCATGGATTGGACTCGTCTTCTCCCCTGGTAGTTTTAGCGACATGTGTCCCTTACGACATACGTTGGGCAGTGCTAGCTCTTTGTTATTTTTGTGTGGTGACCATGGCTGGAGCAGTTGTCTCCAGAGCACATTTGTGGCCCAGAGGGGTAACCAGCTTGCTGGGAGCTTTTTCTGTGATAGCGGGCTAAAGTGCATAAATACCCACCGCCAGTAACAGCATGAAGAGTAGGGTCCAATTGAGACCCATGTTATAGCCCAGATGGGTTTTCCCATGTGTGACCCAGTTGGTATGCCCAATGACATACCATGACCATATTCACACCAGACAGCTCACTTACAGCCCATTTCAAATAGATTCAGGGCCCATTTGGTACTTGGGTTGTAGCCCACATGGGTTTACCTGCTTGTGACCCAAATGGTTAACCCGGTTGGGTCCCAATCATTATTCCTGAAAAAAGAACACCAGATTCCCCACTTACAGCCCATTTGGGACCCACTCTATTACCCAATTGGGCACCAGCTAAGATATCCATTTAGAGCCCCTGCCCAGTTGAAGCCCATATACAATCCAGGTGGGGCCTACCTGGACATTTTGGCTGGGTTAGCTTTCATTTGACACCCAATTTGACATGCTCCTATGAACTTCACATTTTGGTGCTCATTGATTATTTTATATTGAAATGTACATTTTTCAAAACGCTATTGAACTATTAATAAATCCCCTGTAAAATTAAATGTAATTGGGATCACATAATGTTTTTTGTTCTTAAAAGGCAGAGGCTAGAGCGAATGTCCTCAACACCTGCAACAGCAGGAATCTGACCCCAGTGGCACTGGGATTTAACACCCCCTTTGTGTCAATTTGTAAATACCTTCCAAACAAGAGTTGCCTTTCCAAATAGAAGAATGTACTCAATATAGCGTTGTTCCATGTCCCAGTCTCAGCTTCAGGTTCACTGCTGCTGACTGACCAACGCTTCAGTATGTTAGACAAAACAATGTGGTTAACAGAAGAGCAACACACCACCATAGCACCAGGGGTGTGGAGTTTAGGGTATCGAACAATGTAGGCTTCCTTAGGAGCTGTGAGTGAGCATGTGTGGTCGTGCAACAAAAATACATCCAGACTCCTACCTGCTTAACTGACACAAAACAGATGTTTAATTGATTAGACACAAATGCTTAAAACACAGTTTGGCCATTGGCACATTTGCTATTGCAAACTGGTGATGGCTAATTGCATTGGGGATTTAGAAAGTTTCAATAGTTTGTTCTGAAACGTGAAACTGCATGACAACTACATTGAAAAGTTCCAGTATTTGGAATAGTGTTGAATCACCCAGTATGATGATGTATCCAATTTCTACCATTCAATATTTTATCTTGAATTTCTCATTCTGATAACTTGTGCCTTTGTCACAATTTAATCTAATCTTGGAGGGAAATAGGAGTAGTGAACAAGAGTAAAGTAGCTGTAACGGCAGCCTTCCTTCTCTTCAAGAGAAGAGGAGGTGTAGCAGGGATCGGACCAAGACGCAGCGTAGTTGGTGCTCAACATATTTAATAATGATAAACAGTGAACACTTAACAATTACAAAAATGGCAAACCGATACAGTCCTAGCTGGTGCAGAGAAAACACAGAGACAGGAAACACCACCCACAAACCCCAACACAAAACAAGCCACCTATATATGATTCCCAATCAGAGACAACACAAAACACCTGCCTCTGATTGAGAACCATATTAGGCCAAACATAGAAACAGACAAACTAGACACACAACATAGAATGCCCACCCAGCTCACGTCCTGACCAACACTAAAACAAGCAAAACACACAAGAACTATGGTCAGAACGTGACAGTAGCATTTGGTAGATGTAGTATTCCACCAAGAAATCTACTCGATCTATTCAGGTTAAAATAATGAAAGTGGTCCTGTGAAATCCCAATTACAAGGCTACAGATTTACAATTCCATTCAGCCCATCACCTCCCAGACAGTATGTTTCTAATCTCGCAGAGACGGAGTGAATCTAGTGTGCCTCCTGGGTTGCTAGAGGTACTGTTTCTTGGCAGCCAAGCCCCTGAACATGACCAACAGACGACTGCGTAATAAAAAGCTCTGACTCAGGCTACTTGAGTCAGGATGGTTTGTATAGCCTTCAATGTTCAACAAACAATAGCTCTCTCTTTTGAGAAATCTCATGCAGTGATGCACCCATAAGTGAGTCACCTAACAATGTGGAGGTCCGGAGGTAAGCCAGGTCAGAGCAATTACTCGGAGCTTAATAGTTTACTCTACTGTTTAGAGCACCACAAGTACCTAACTGGATATTTACAGGAATATGACGTTTACAAAAAGGCATTAATTTAAGCATAGCCAATGTTACATGGAAAAAGTCATTGCACAAACCTCCAAGGTTGGAAAGGATAACAACTCTCATCCAATGGCCACCGATGCTGCTGGGTAGTGGTACTGCTTCATGTTTGGTGGAGAGGCTGCTGAATGTGTTTGTACAGTAGCCTATGTGGTGGTGTGATGGTGCCCAGGCAGCAGTGTGACTGGAGGGATAATGGGCTAAATAATAATTCTGTCTCGGCTGTCACATCCAGTCACTGTGCAGGACTTGGCTTAGTGCCGAGGATCAGCTCTGGGCTCCACACACACACACACACACTCACACACACACACACACACACACACACACACACACACACACACACACACACACACTCTGTAGATGTATTAGGGAGACATCACACCTGCTTAGACAATGATGATCCCACATTTATTTTTATTACTTACCGGTTGAAACAATATAAAGATCGGCCTGGACAGTTTTCAGTTTTAGAGTGTCAAAATACTGTTATCACTAGTACAGTGGGATGAAGAAAGAACTATTGATTATTGCAGTCGCATTACATGTGTCTATTTCTTTCAATTACCACTTATTTTTGTTGAAAGGCAGAGAATATTAACGTATCAGGGAAATGGCATCTTCAGCACAACTTGTTACTCCACCAAGCTTTTGTCTTGTCTGTTGTCAGAGTTGCTTTTGTCAGAGGAAGGTACATACATACAGGAGACAGTAGAGCAACAGTAGGTGTACATCAGCATGGTTCTGAAGGTGTCATATTGACTCAACATTCGCATCAGTCCACCTGTGATGGAGTCTCAGGTTTCTTTTGCACTGAGGCCAGGCTGATACCTCCTGTTCTGGTCAGACAGATAGGGAAGAACTTATTGCTGTTTGATGTGAGTTCAGCCCTGACAGGCTCTTCATCACCAGGAACGAGATTCTGCTCTTAATAAGCTAAGTCTCTGAACTGTCCTATTCTGTGGTTGTTCCTGAAACTATCTCACAAAGACCCTCCAGGTCAATGATACTCAACAGGCCTGTTCTGTGCTACTTGCCATGTTCAGCTGCTGGGTTAATTTTCTTGTTTTGATGGCGCATTCTATTGTACCTAAAGATAGGCCCTATCCTTTTCCCACTGATCTTTGTAAATTCCAGAACCTTTGTTTTTCTCAACCAGCATTGTTCTTCGTCAGTGTTCTAAAAGCTCACTGTCTCTTTGTCTTCTCCCTGCAGTTGCTCAAAGCAACCCCTTAAAAAAATACTGCTTTAAAGGAAAACGTTCATAGAAGAGTCTCCTCAAACCTCATGAAACTTCAATTCACAGGGTAGAATACTGGTTGACCTTGGTTTCGCTCACATGAATTAGGCCTACCTATTCAGTGGGTGTACCTTCCTGCT
This sequence comes from Salvelinus alpinus, assembly GCF_045679555.1. Classification (NCBI taxonomy): domain Eukaryota; kingdom Metazoa; phylum Chordata; class Actinopteri; order Salmoniformes; family Salmonidae; genus Salvelinus; species Salvelinus alpinus. The sequence continues at coordinate 33,315,256 of NC_092094.1, read as the reverse complement.
TTTATTATTGAAGTGAAGAGCATATCATAAACTATGAATCCAAACATGCATTTCAAAGTATTGCAGCCCTACGATAACTATAGTTTTAACTATGTTTTGTGAAAAATAACTATTTTCTTCCAGGGGAACAAATAATTACTTTGGAGGTGACTACATCCAGTTGAATACATATCAGTGGTTAAGAGCGTTGGGCCAGTAACCGAAAGGTTGCTGGTTCGAATCTCTGAACCAACTAGGTGAGAAATCTGTCTGTGTCCTTGAGCAAGACACTTAACTCTAATTGCGCCTGTAAGTCGCTCTGGATAAAAGTGTCTGCTAAATTTCAATGTAAAATGTAATTAAATACATCTCAGAAAGTAACTCATTTCTAAAACTATTTGAATACAGATCTGAGAAAGCAACTACTTAAAAAGATATTTGAATACAGATTTCAGGAAGTGACTACTTTTCATAAACTGTTAGATTGACTGCCTTTAACTACTGACAGGGCTGTGTCTGGAACTGCATGTTAATGACAGAAATAGAAATGTCCTATACTATTCCACTCTGACAGTCATATTTGATCTACAGAATACCTTTCTATCAGAAGATTCTGTAAATGTTAATTATCCCTAATGGCCCTTGTGTCTGCTAAATGACTCAAATGTAAATAAAAAATAATATTATCAAGTCAAACCAATTAACCAATGATATTTTAAGTTATGATGCTCAACTACTGTATGACTCTTTCAACATTCCACTCAAAAAGTAGAAGGCTGCAATACATTTTATGATACCTGAAAATACTGTAGAGTAATTCAAAGCCATTTGCAAACAAGTTGGATGCTTAGCAAAAACAACTTCAAACCTCTTCGTCCATCTCAGGGTAAGTGTTCTTGTTTCAAACACTCTATACCGTCTTTAAATGGATAGTTTACTCAGAATACAAACTAACATGATTTTCCTCTTACCTTGGCTATAGTTGATTCAAGGCAGCTTTGGGATATTTACTTTCCTTTTGACACTTAGTATCCATATTTTGTTACTGTTAGCATTCTCAGTAACACTTAATATTGCACTGTTCTTGTGCCTGTGACATATAAAACTGCAATTACGTTTGGAGTAACATTTTATTAGCATGTTACATAATACAATTTATTTTCTCTTTTATAAGCATTACAAAACATACAATCAACAACATCATATCAACAAACTACATCACACCTGCACAGAACAACCAGTTTTGTTATTTGGCAAGCATTATTTTTTTATTTTTTTTACTTTAATATATTAAAATACTTTCAAATATGATTTGTTTTTCTGAGACCTGTATTTGAATATCAAAGAAAATTGTTGCTTTTTAGTTAGCTCTACACTGAGTGTACAAAACATTAGGAACACCTTCCTAACATTGAGTTGCACCCCATTTTGCCCTCAGAACAGCCTCAATTCGTCGGGGTATGGACTCTACAAGGTGTCGAACGCGTTCCACAGGGATGCTGGCCCATGTTGACTCCAATGCTTCCCATAGCTGTGTCAAGTTGGCAGGATGTCCTTTGGGAGGTGGACCATTCTTGATAGACATGGGAAACTGTTGAGTGTGAAAAACCCAGCAGCGTTGTAGTTCTTGACACACTCAAACCGGTGCGCCTGGCACCTACTACCATACTCTGTTCAAAGGCACTTAATTCTCTTGTCTTGCCCATTCACCCTCTGAATAGCACACATACACAATCCATGTCTCAATTGTCTCAGGTTAAAGAATGATTTTTAAGCCTTGTCTCCTCCCCTTTATCTGCATTGATTGAAGTGGAGGTGACATCAATAAGGGATAATAGCTTTCACTTGGATTCACCTGGTCAGTCTATGTAATGGAAAGAGCAGATGTTCCTAATGTTTTATACACTCAGTATATAAACGATATTCAACTCCCTCGAGTATTTGAAAAGTTATTTTCAAGTAAACTACAAAATACAACTATTTTCTGCCCAGGTCTGCAATATTGTGACCCCTTCACCTCCAGCTATTTCAGCTGTATGGGTTTTCCTGTGAGTTCTATCCAGGGCGAAGTGTTCTTTAAAAGAAGTGCTCCAGCAGTATTAATATGGTATGAGAGGCAACACCTCAACAAGCATGAGTTGGGACAGGTAGGCTGTTTACATTTTCTGGGGGATTTTCATCCCTGTGTTTTATTATGCACAGATGAGTGTTGAGCTCTGGATAAGCCTTTGCAGTGCTGCAAGTGCAATGTTCCAGTACTCTTTTTGGATGGTCCATGAAATTCCTCAGGATGGGCTCAGAGATCATGTATGGACTTGTATAAACTATATTGGTTTTCTTCTATGGCAGTAGCACAGCTGGGGATCCTCTGGATCAACAGGAAATGCAACACAGTAGTGTATCAATAAAAGGTACAGCCATAAAACACTCATGCAAACTCTCATACAGTTCTCAAAGGAAAGGTTGAAGAGGCTGTTGTGGAGTGGATTATTAACGTAACTTCAAACAATCGTTCTCCTAAGACTGACAATTGCCTTGATTTCCAGTCCAGACTGATGACATGCTCAGTGCCTCCAATGGTCTGGCCGGTCCTTATTGTGAGCAGCAGACCGCATTGGACCATGCCTTTAAACCTCAGATGGTGACTGTCTTTCTTCTTGGTCTTACCTCCATGGTCCATCCTTCTTGATTTCAATTTCCAGACCTTTGTTGCGTTTTTGCCTGAGGTTACTTGCAAGTCATACACATCTGATGAGATATTGGATATTACGTCTGTGTCCTGATTTACCTGGTGCAGGTGTTTCTAAGGTAGGTTAGAATGAATGTAGCTAAGTAGTAGGGCGGCAGGTAGCCTACAGGTTAAGAGCGTTGGGCCAGGAACCAAAAGGTTGCTGATTCAATACCCCGAGCCGGGTAAATTCCAACAACAACTGCTCCCCGAGCTCCAATGATGTGGATGTCGATTCAGAAAGGTTGGGTTAAATGCAGAAGACACATTTCGGTTGAATGCATTCAGTCGTGCAACTAGCATAGTAGTTTCATAAAGCGTTTCACCTTTTAAAGTGCCTAAATGTTGTACGTCACTATTGAAGAAGGATGGTATTGGGTTACACGTGTGTTGGATCCAATTTAACTGCTCATGTAGCTGCTGACTTTGATTGTTATCTGAACGTTCCCATTATGATGCTGGCAAACACCATCAAACGTTGACTTGGACTTCAGATGTTTCACACCTGCTGCTCTGCACTGAACAGACAAAGTGCCCAAATAGCAGTAGTAGCCTACAGTACATGTTGTTTGTCATTTGTTATCCAGCTGGGTCATGCAGCTGAATCCTGAGATCGCTTGAAATTGCGGTAATGACTTGGAAGGCAAAGTTTACCATTGTGTGGGCATGTCATCATGATGGCTGTCTCAGTGCTTGATGTGGTGCCATCAAAGCTTGACTAGTGATTTACTTATACTTACTCTTCCCTACATAGCCATCATTCAAGTCATATCCGGCACTATACAGACCAGAAATGCACTCCCCAGATGAGTGGAAAGGGTACAGTGTATTTTCTCAGTAACAGCATGTCAAGCTTTGATTTGTCAAAATTGAAATAGAAAGAAATTAGATAAATGTGTAGTGAAGTAATATCATATAGGCAATATTATATATACACCTCACATGCGACACATAAGACTATGCAATTAATATGTTCCAAGTCTATTCAATCTGACTCCATTAATGTTATAGTTAAATGGTGTGGAATCAAGTACCATGAGATTAGCTGACTCAGATCAAGGAATGGTCAAGAGAACCGGATGCAAAATGCAATTATTATGTAATAACTTTGTAAAATGAATGGATTAATAATACAAGGAATAAAGCTTAAATTACAAATCATTAACAAGCATTATTCTACGCATAAAGATAAATTACAAGGCAAAGCATGAAAAAAACAGATGCCTAGAAGCCTAGGCAATGAGAATTTCTCATACAACCATTCCATAGTGTGTATTAGGAAAAGAGGCAGAATAAAGGTATTTCATTCCGTTTATAACATTTGAAGGTGTGACTTTTTCAAACCAAAACCAACCACCATTGACCAATCAAACGATACCAAGTCACGGTAACCTGATTACCCATAGGATGTCACAGCATCTAAAGACTTGTGTGGGGGATGAGACCAATCCAAAAAAGCACAATTGGGACAAGAGGACAGTGTCGTCAGTGTTCACTCTTTACAGATACAAATTACCAGAGAAATAATACATTCATATACACTACCATTCAAAAGTTTGGGGTCATTTAGCGTTTCTTTCAAAAACAAGAACATTTCAATTTTTTTGGTCCATTTCAAATAACATCAAATTGATCAGAAATGCAGTGTAGACATTGTTAATATTGTAAATGACTATTGTAGCTGGAAACGGCAGATTTTTAATGCAATATCTACATAGGTGTACAGAGGCCCATTATCAGCAACCATCACTCCTGTTTTCCAATGGCATGTTGTGTTAGCTAATCCAAGTTTATAATTTGAAAAGGCTAATTGATCATTAGAAAACCCTTTTGGAATTATGTTAGCACAGCTGAAAACTGTTGTGCTGATTTAAAGAAGCAATAAGACTGGCCATCTTTAGACTAGTTGAGTATCTGGAGCATCAGCATTTGTGGGTTCGATTACAGGCTAAAAATGGCCAGAAAAAAAGGACTTTCTTCTGAAAGTCTATGCAATAGTGTTATTCTAACACACATTTTCAGTAGTCAATTATCTGGATACTGTAATAGAGAGAGATATATTTTGGCCCCATGGGGGGGCTGACAGGCCTTTAGAAGAGTCTTGGGCCATTTGCCATACAGCCCCAGATGAGAGCACATACTGTACGTTTGAGGCAGGGCCTACAAATGTGATCAAAACACAACATAATTTATATTTGGAAATGTTAACTGGAAATGGAAATGCGTCGTCCTCTTATCAAAACACATATCAATCCCCTATTTTCCTCTTGTAATATCCTGGTACCTATAGTGTTGTGAGTGATTTACGATGTAATTCTGAAGGCTAGAGGATCCATTTGTGCTGCTGTGGTTTTTTGTAGGAAACACTTCCCATCCCCTTATAATGACCCTGGGTGAGTCACTGGTGTAAAGGTATTGGTGTGAAGGTTATTCATGGTTCCTGAAAGCATGATGCATTGCCTGTGTATTGTTGTTCTCCCTCTTTCCTCTTACTAGAGGACTATGGTGATCACACCAAGATCTTAGAATTCTGTTAAATTATTTGAAAACATTGTTTGTGTGGAAATCCATGTGGAGAGCCATCATGTGTTCTTGAGGATGACACATCCAGCCTATTCAGAGGAGCTCCCGTTGAGTCTGATGGGTGTGTTATGGATTGGGTAGGGTTCAGGTTCAAATGGGATTTTTCCATTTCTCTCATTTGTTATTAAGAGGAAACATACTGTAACATAGTCAATCTGAAGACCCACCCGCCTTAATGGGAATAAGATGAGGCATGTGTTTTGTGTTCTCTCTGGAGGAGATTGTTGCTACATTTTTTGGTGAAGAGGTTATGAATGTCAATGCAAAACTGTTGTAGTGCAGCTGTAAAAGTACAGAAATCAATTTCCCATCTTTCTATACACTGTACAGTGTGTTGTTTGAGAGGAATGGAGAGAGTTCTTTGTGAAACTGATATTAAAATGGCTGTAATGGGAAAAGGGAGGCAGATTTGCAGGCAGATTTAGCCTAGAACACAAAGGGTATTATGATTTGCATGCTGTAGGCGTGCATGGATGTGTAATTATGCCGTGCAGCAGTATTATTGGACCCGTAGGGCCATGGAAGCATGAAGATGGGGGAGCAGCTCAACTTTATAAAAAGAAATCCTCTGAAATCATCTCTGCAGGCTCCTCATGACAGACTTCAGAAATAATCCCAGCAGGTTGAGTCCTGCATTGTCAAAATAAATCTGCTCAGATAATGCCTCATTGAGCGATTTCAGTAAACACAGAGGGATGGGGTGTGGAAGGAGGTGCTAATGTGACCTGTGTCCATCAGATGGACAGGAACTAGGCTGGTGGGTCTGCAGGCATCACAACATCACAACACCCACCAAGGCAACGTTTTGACACATCTCCGTGTCAAAAAGCTTTCATCTGAAATAGTCACTCTCAAACTCCTTACAGTTATTTTTACCCACTTGTCTGATGTTTATGTGGTGTGCTCAGGTGTGTGTACAGCAGATCCTCATCTGGAGGGACATGATTACAGTCTACAGTATGATTACAGTCAGATAACGGACCTGTCACTAAAAGTGTCGGGTTGGTTGTGAGTATTTTGTTGCACGTTCTGTCACACTTCTTAGGCTGGAATCCTTAATTAATGGTGAAACGAACACAGTTTTTTTCCCCTTGGACATCATTGCACTTGCGATAGAAGAGCACAATATGAACTTCAATTGTTTTTGTCTTGCTGCGCGACACTCCTCAGCTCGGCAACAAAAAAAATAACAATGGTGGTGGGCCGGCCAGTGGCTCTTCCTTCCCCTCTTTAAGGATTTGCTTTCACTGAATACCGTCCTAAGGCCTATATTCCAAATGTATGTCTGTGTGATGGATGAACAGAAGGCTATGTTTGTACGGTCACGAACCCACCTCCCTTTTTTTTGGTAAGTTTTTTTATTTGGGGATTTTCTTCTCTCCGATCTGCTCTGATTCCCTAAAAAGGAGAAACAAAACAGAATAATTCTGTCTGGCATCTTCTTATTATGGTTAGGCTTCTTCAAGCAGACAATGTCCATCATTGTTATTGTTGTCAATGTTATTGTGGTGCTTCTCTAGCACACTCTAATGAGCTTTCTTCTTCTCTCCGTAACCTTTCAACTATTCTCCAGCTCTTTGATCAGCCCGATTTGTTCCAGGACAACTGTCCCCAGGTGAATGTCTCTATTTCTAAACCAGACAGAAGTCAGCCTCAGGTCCTGCATGTTTTTCTGCAAATTGATCTAAATGTGTGTTTTTTATTTTTTATAATTAAGAACAGTATTACGCTGCCGAGGCCAATGTTAGCAGGTTCAGTTCAGTGAATGAAACCTTATGCTTCTGTGGTTGAATAGACAGTATGACATTATCTTTGTTGAATTTTTTCAATTACTCAGTTGACCTTGACAAATTCATTCATTCATTCACTGGAGCTCTTTGCCACTTATTTCCAGTTTTACCACAGAATGTGATCACCATTCCCCCAGTGGGTGGTACACTCTAACTGTACTTATAGCTGAGGTTCTCTCTGCCTGGAGATACGTGCCCATGTTCTGCCATGGGTTTGCGTATCAAGCGGTTTTGTGTTTAGAATTCCAAGGATGTGTGAGTATACAGTATGTGACTGGGCTTTTGGGAAAGAACATGTCATGTCATCCTCTCCCTCAGCCCACATTGACCTGTTAGAGAGGTCGCAGTCATGCATTTCTGCACGTGAGCACCACATTCTGAACTCATCTGATATTTCCTGTTTGGGACCAAATCAAAAGTTTAGACAACATCCTGGGTGAAATGGGTGTGCCTACACAGTACACCACCATAGATTTAACATAAATTACAGCACATACAGAATATTGCTTATACAGCATAAATATCTAGACATAAAGTATGTCATGCCACACACACACACACACACACACACACACACACCCTAATAACATGCCCTGCCTGCAGCTGGACTTGTGAATCCTCATTCATCAGCATGACACAATCGATAGCCTACACAGCCACCTAGTCGCCATTCAGGGCTGTTCCTCTGCTGCTCAGACAGAAATCTTCAGCCCATATGCCCTGGATTTTTGTCTCTGAGATACACTTTTGACCAACTGTGTCTCTGGCCCTGTGAAAGGTGCCACATGCTCAAACAATAGGGAAGGAGACTGTCTGTCACTCTGACTCAAGGACACCGATAATAGAAAAGATTAGGTACTAGTCCTGCGAGTCTTGTGGGCTTAGTGCTGTCCTTGTCCAAATGTTATCAAAAATATTTATAATTGTGGTTTTTAGGGGCTTTAAAGCCTTCTGTCATTTGTTATGCCTTTTTGTTATCCATCTGTCATAACTTTCCAGCGTAATGCTGTGAAACCCCAAAATATGGTTGATATCTTATCAAATAACCTCTCACCAAGAAGTGACTCAAACATTTGGCACACAGTTTAAGATATTGTTGGCATATGTTCAACGTTTCTGTTGAATGTTTCTGGGATATCTGCTGGAATTATTCAATGTCACTTCAAATGTTTTCCGCACGATACTCCTTATTTATAAGAGTCACATCCTTGTATAAGAACCAGATTATGTTATTGATTCTGAGAACCTTTAGAAGACTAACTTTCAGCTTAGCTTTTTTAATCATTTCTGATCCGTACTGTAGTAGGATAATTTCTCTGTGGTAGCCAAGTGACAGCCTAGCTTGTGGATTCCTCTGTTACAGTTCAAACTAAGTCTCTGGGATTAAAGCGGTTACTACAGTTCCGTGCTGTCCACAGCGTTGCCTGGGAATGCTAGCAGTTGTCACATATCTTTGTGCCCTTTTAGGGATTGCCACGCGACCTAGCAGCAGGCCTACAGACCGTCTCCCACTGATCTGCTCCAGTCGGTTTTTAGGCTGAGCTAAATTTAGAGGCCTGCAGGAAGAGAGGAGTGACCTCGGATGATTTCTGGGCGCGGCCGGTCGGCCGGGAGAACGAAGCCTGTGTGTATAGCCGTATTGGCTGTGGCCGGGGTGCATGCACTGGTCAGTGTATTATTAGGACGTGCATGGTAGTAAAGACACATGCTGTATAAGGTTACTACACAGTACACACCACACATTCAGCTCTCAGAGCAGGCCTCAGCACACTGAGCACTGCTCTTTACATACTCTCAGTATGACAGCCTGTCTTCAGCATCATATTTTTAGTATGATAATATTATATTTCACCAGCTGACAAACAAAATCCCTTGAGGTTGTCTCTTTTAAAGGAGGTAATGTTCGGTTCATATAGGAAGTATTAGGTAGGCCGTCATTGTAAATATAAATTTGTTCTTAACTGACTTGCCTAGTTAAATAAAGGTTAATTAAAACATTTTATTAGAGTAATATTATAATTTGGTGTCCAGCTAGAAAGTGATGGTCGATAGAGTTGCCATTGATCCCTGTCCTCGAGCAATTTGAATAAATGTCTGAAAAATCAATGACAGAAGGGGGGAGTGATTGATATTCTCCTGGCTGTGTGTAACAAAATGAATAACATAATTTGGCAGTGGAAGAGCTGTGACTTTATAGCTGTGTTTGTTGCTGTTTTTACCCTCCCAGTTGTGTAAGTGATCAGGAGGGTGAGGTGGTGTCTAATGTCTTGATGGCCGGACTCCTGTCTAATTGTTCCTTCTCCTGGAGCATTAAAATCAGATCTCTCTGGGCTCCACATGTGCTGAGGGACACACAGAGATAGTATCTAGCAGCTGAGGGAGACCGCGATGCTGACAGGGTTAGAGAAATGTGTTGCATCTAGGGAAAATGAGTTTTTCAATGACAGAGCAATGGTGCAAACAGTTAAAGGAAAAGACAGACTATTTCTTTAAGAAGAAACGCAGGGCACAATAACTCTCGTGACAATATTAAATCACCAGTTAAAGATGCCTGTGGCCCTTACTAGGGTGAAGAGGATACAAACCAGTCCCTGTACTTAGAGTACAGAGTTATAGATGCTTACCCAGCTCTTACATCTTTTAGTCTGAGAAATTACAGACAGATACAGATACTGTACAATAGGTTTAAATCATATTGTGTCAGAAAATGTTGCACGTTTGTGCAGTTTAAGCCTATTTAGTGTAAGGTGTGATTCTCATATTGAAGTTTAGACATGTTCCCGTATGGGTGTATGTGAAAGCAGTATATCAATGAGATTGAGGAAAGCCACACCTGGCTTTATTGTTAGCATAATTTCTCCACTCTGGCTGTGGAGTGTAGGGAGCTCTATTTTGGATGTCTAAATGGGTTTTTACTTATTCCCCAGTCACAGAATGATGTACGCTTCATAAACTTAATACGATTGTCAACGTTACCTTACGGATTGTGTGGTTCAGATCAGGACAGCACACCATGGAAGTGAACAGCTCATCAGAACCTAGTAATGCACAACATATTCTCAACCCAACCGTTGCTCCCCAAAAAGTTTGCTACAGCTAATGCTGAGTGACTCTGCCTGGTGCCCACGCCACTGTTAGTGTGAGTCATATGCTTAATATTTTATAAAGAGAAGCAGGATGGGCCGATGAAGAAGCTGCTCTTATAAAATAAACTCTGTAATACACTGTGTGAAGTCTGGCAGTGTCCTGCTGCCTACCTAATGCAGCTGTGTTTGAACAGAAGTAGCGTCTGATCCCTGTTCATTTATAGAACATAGATTCTGTCAGCATGGTTTGCTTCTCTTCATCTTCCTGTTCTTATTTACCGTTAAGAGGAATTGTCCTAAGATGGTTCTCTTTGGCACAGTTCTGTTATTGTGCATGTCCATCCCCATTAAACAGATTGAGGGTCACCTTGACTGTAGCTACGATGTCACTGCCACTTCATGGTTTCACTTCCCCTATTGAAGCACATTATGAAAAAGGGTATTCAGTTCTTTTGTGAAATCTCTTTCCTTAAATAATACCATCTTGATAAAGAAAATATAATGCCGGTGCAATGTCCCACTAGAAATGGATGGGACATGGACTTATGAAATTAGATGTTGCTGTTAATTTATCGCTGTAGTTAATCCTTGTTAGTTGAGCGAGGTGTCTGTGAAAATTGTAATGTCCCAAATTGATTGCCTTACTGGTTGAGCATTGCACTAGGAGATAGGAGTACAGTAGGAGTACAGTACCAGTGAAAAGTTTGGACACACATACAGTACTCATTCAAGGATTTTTCTTTATTTTTACTATTTTCTACATTGTAGAATAATAGTGAAGACATCAAAAATATGAAATAATACATATGGAATCATGTAGTAACCAAGAAAGTGTTAAAAATATTATTCAAAGTAGCCACTCCTTGCCTTGATGACAGCTTTGCACACTCTTGGCATTCTCTCAACCAGCTTCATGAGGTAGTCACCTGGAATGCATTTCAATTAACAGGTGTGCCTTGTTAAAAGTTCATTTGTGGAATTTCTTTCCTTCTTAATGCATTTGAGCGGTTGTGTTGTGACAAGGTATGGGTGGTATACAGAAGATTGCCCCATTTGGTAAAATACCAAGTCCATATTATAGCAAAAACAGCTCAAATAAGCAAAGATAAATGACAGCCCATCATTCATTTAAGACATGAAGGTCAATCTGGAACCTTTCTTGAACTTTGAAAGTTTCTTCAAGTGCAGTCGCAAAAACCATCAAGCGCTATGATGAAACTGGCTTTCATTAGGACCGCCACAGGAAAGGAAGACCCAGAGTTACCTCTGCTGCAGAGGATAAGTTCATTAGAGTTACCAGCCTCAGAAATTGCAGCCCAAATGAATGCTTCAGAGGTCAAATAACAGACACATCTCAACATCAACTGTTCAGATGAGATTGCATGAATCAGGACTTCATGGTCGAATTGCTGCAAAGAAAGCACTAGTCAAGAACAGCAATAAGAATACTTGCTTCGGCCAAGAAACATGAGCAATGGACATTTTTGGTTCCAACCGCCATGCCTTTTGTGAGACGCAGAGTAGGTGATCTCTGCATGTGTAGTTCCCACCGTGAAGCATGGAGGAGGAGGTGTGATGGTGTGGGTGCTTTGCTGGTGACAGTGATTTATTTAGAATTCAAGGCACACTTAACTAGCATAGCTACCACAGCATTCTGCAGCGATAAGCCATCCCATCTGGTTTGGGCTTAGTGGGACTATCATTTATTTTTCAACAAGACAATGACCCAATACACACCCCCAGGTTGTGTAAGGGCTATTTGACCAAGAAGGAGAGTGATGGAGTACTGCATCAGATGACCTGGCCTCCACAATCACCCGACCTCATCCCAATTGAGATGGTTTGGGATGAGTTGGACCGCAGAGTGAAAGAAAAGCAGCCAACAAGTGCTCAGCATATGTTACCGACCGGCTCAAATCGGTCTTATGTAGCAAAAAAATTTATGTAGCAAAAAAAAATTACATTGGAAAAAAGCAGAGACACAGAGCTACAAAATGGTATATCATCACTACAGTTGAGGAACAATGGGAAATACATTTTGCTTTGAAAGTTGATAAACTTGTAAACTCACTTTTGAGAAATTGGCCTTTGAATATTTACTACTACTACTGGATAGCCCTTCTTTGTCTACACCCATTCAGCATCGTTCACACCCTTCAGCTTTAGCGCCACCCATCTCTTTATGGGTCGATCCGAGCATTCTGTACTAACAGCAGTAGTCAAGCACCCAAGCTAACTTGCTAGCTACTTCCAGACACAAATGAGAGAAAAGCTCACTGAACATTACTCACCCTAGCAGAGCTGGTTAGGCTGTTATGTTATCCAGAGCGTTGGTGACCTCAAGTGTCCTGTCATATGATCAGTTTGTAAATTCAGAGCTTTTGCTCTCGGAGCGTTCAAAGCGCACTCTGGACGCTCTGGCCAATGAGTAGGGTTGATCCGAACGTTCTGACCTCACAACGGCAGTCAACCACCCAAGCTAACTGGCTAACATTGGCTAGCTTGCTAGCTACTTCCAGACACATAATAAGAGAACACCCCCTCTGACCATTTTACTCGTCCTAGCAGAGCTGGTTAGGTTGTTTTCATGTTATCCAGAGCTTTGGGGACTGTAACTGTGCTGCTGGCAACAATTGAATTACGATTTATTTTATGCCGACGTTTACTGACACCGTCCATACTCAACGTGTGTTGAGCGTTCGTACATTTGTCAGAGTCTTTTTTTAAGACATGTTGCTAGTTAGCTAACTAGGTAAACAATTAACCATAATCCCAACTCATGACATTACTACCCTGCATGAATCTGCAGGTAGCTAACCAACCAGGTTCAATGTTAGCTAGCTAACATTAGGCTATAACTAGTCAAGCAAATGGCTCTGAGATACGAATAATAAGATCATACGCGTAACGTTAGCTAGCTAACAGGACACTTTTTAACTGGAAATGAAACCACTTTCTGTCAAATTAGAAATGTGTAATATCTGAAAATGTAGCTAGCTAGACTATCTTACCCGTATACATCATGGATGGACGCGTCTCCTGTCGGATGCCATGGTCGCCATTAGTTTGAAGATATAATCCGGAGACAGGTGTTTTCTCCATCTCCTTAGCTATCATACTCGTATTCCACTGATTTCAAAACTCAGTCCACCAGAAAGTAGAGAGCATACACATAACGCTAGCTAGCTAGCCAGCCAGCTAATGTTAGCTAGCTAACAGTACACTTTAACTTGACATTAGGCTAATGCAGTTTTACTACGCGATACATACAAACAAAAGCCTTGTTAGAAAGGATTACCTAGACATACTGACCAGCTCAAATAGGCAGAAGCGTGCTATATGGCAAACCAATCCAAACTCATCTCTCGGCATGACCAGGCCACTCATTATCTCAGCCAATCACGGTTAGCGGGAAGGTTGCTCGCTTTTTCTGTGGCTAAACCAACTATGCTCGTAATTTAACAATTGTATTCATATTTACAGATGGCAGACAAGTTTGTTATTAAGGCACATGAAAGTTCACATGTTTGAGAAGGCATTTTTGCCCAAAAAACTCATTTCGATAAATAAAAAAAGTTTACTTTCAAACAGCTCTCGTGAAGTAGTGACCCACGACGTATGCCTAGTTTCCTAAAGCGGGTCACATATGTGGGAACTCCTTCAAGACGGTTGGAAAAGCATTCCAGGTGAAGCTGGTTGAGAAAATGCCAAGAGTTTACAAAGCTATCAAAGGCAAAGGGTGGCTACTTTTGAATAAACTAAAATATAAAATATATTTTTGATTTGTTTAACACTTTTTTGTTTACTACATGATTCCATATGTGTTATTTCAGTTTTGATGTCTTCACTATTATTCTAGAATGTAGACAATAGTATAGACAATAAAATAAAGAAACTCTTGAATAATTAGGTGTGTCCAAACATTTGACTGGTACTGTAACTCTGCATATCAGAGCTCACTGGAGGAGGGAGAAATGAAGACCTGCTCTCCTGGGAACAGACAGACAGACAGACAGGCAGGCATATTGGCAGGCATATAGACAGGCAGAGAGCGAGAGCGACCAATGTCTATCTCTGCAGCACCCTTATTGGGATGCTCTGCTCTAGTCACACACACAGTTAGTACTATACACCCAGTGTGATGAGCATACTGCTATACCAGGTCACATTCAGAGGGCTGATGTGTTACTTTATTGAAAGCACAGCCTGTTATTAGGCCTGCAGCAGTCAGACAGGCGTGTGCAGCAAATAAACAGGCTGGCAATGTGCACACGGCCCAGTGCACCCTGACATACCTACCTGCTCTTTAACTTTAGCCCTCAAATTACCACTGCTCAAATTGTCCTCCTATCTGAGGCTAGAGACAGAGAAAAACAGAGTAATGTATAGGTTGGGAGGTGTCATTGAGAGGGCTGGCTTGTAATACAGAATGAAAATGTTTAATCTAGCCGGGGGAACAGCTGCATTCATCTAAAGTTGTTGGCTCCTAATCTGGAAAGAGATGAGGTGAAACCTAACCAGTTGAAGTACACCATCAGAATAGAGAAACACTCTCCAGCCCAATAAACACAACCATGATGTCAGAGTGAAGAAAAACACTATTCATTTCTCTACATAAAGACTGTAGCTACACTACCCTCCATATGAATTTGGACAGTGAAGCTAAACATTTTAATTTGGCTCTATTACTCCAGCATTTTTTTTATTTGAGATCAAATGTTTTAGGCCCTAATATGGCCCTATATTAGGCAACAATACAGCATTTCCCCTTTATTTGAAGGTATTTTCATACACTTTATGTATCCAGTCCCCCCCATGTGAGTCACAAGTATTTGGACAAATTCACTTATAGGGTATTAAAGTAGTCAAAAATGTAGTAGTTGGTGCCCTTGTGACTACACACTCGTTGGATGTATTTGCAGTTTGTTTTGGTTGTGTTTCATTGAAGGTCAGTCAATGCGGAACATTTCAAGAACTTTGAAAGTTTCTTCATGTGATGAAACTGGCTCTCCCTGAGGACCGCCACAGGAATGGAAGACCTAGAATTACCTCTGCTGCAGAGGATAAGTTCATTAGAGTTACCAGCCTCAGAAATTGCAACTCAAATAAATACTTCAGAGTTCAAGTAACAGACACATCTCAACATAAACTGTTCAGAGGAAACAGTGTGAATCAGGCCTTCATGGTCAAATTGCTGCAAAGAAACCTCTACTTAAGGACACTAATAAGAAGAAGAGACTTGCTTGGGCCAAGAAACATGAGCAATGGACATTTAGACCGGTGGAAATATGTCCTTTGGTCTGATGAGTCCAAATTTGAGATTTTTGGTTCCAACCGCCGTGTCTTTGTGAGACTTAGAGTAGATGAACGGATGATCTCCGCATGTGTGGTTCCCACCGTGAAGCATGGAGGAGGAGGCGTGGGGGTGCTTTGCTGGTGACACTGTCTGTGATTTATTTAGAATTCAAGGCACACTTAACCAGCATGGCTATCACAGCATTCTGCAGCGATACGACATCCCATCTAGTTTCTGCTTAGTGGGACTATCATTCGTTTTTCAACAGGACAATGACCCAACACACCTCCAGGCTGTGTAAGGGCTATTTGACCAAGAAGGAGAGTGATGGAGTGCTGCATCAGATGACCTGGCTTCCACAATCACCCGACCTCAACCCAGTTTGGGATGAGTTGGACCGCAGAGTGAAGGAAAAGCATGTGTCATTTGATGTCTTCACTATTATTCTACAATGTAGAAAATAGTAAACAAATTTAGAAAAACCCTTGAATGAGTAGGTGTGTCCAAACTTTTGACTGGTACTGTATCCTGATAATGCCATGATTAAGAAAAACATGAACTTGAACATGAACATAAGAAAAACATAAATAAGGATGAATGAGAAAGTTAGAGGCTACAACAAGACATTATTTTTTTAAATTTTACCCCCTTTTCTCCCCAATTTCGTGGTATCCAATTGTTAGTAATTACTATCTTGTCTCATCGCTACAACTCCCGTACGGGCTCGGGAGAACACAGTGCGCCTCCAACCCGGAAGCCAGCCGCACCAATGTGTCGGAGGAAACACCGTGCACCTGGCTACCTTGGTTAGCGCGCACTGCGCCCGGCCCGCCACAGGAGTCGCTGGTGCGCGATGAGACAAGGATATCCCTACCGGCCAAACCCTCCCTAACCCGGACGACGCTAGGCCAATTGTGCATCGCCCCACGGACCTCCCGGTCGCGACAGAGCCTGGGCGCGAACCCAGAGTCTCTGGTGGCACAGCTAGCGCTGCGATGCAGTGCCCTAGACCACTGCGCCACCCGGGAGGCCCTACAAGACATTCTAAGCTCTCACCATTACCAATACCAGGGGAGGTTGGTATATTTTGGAGGGTAGGCCTATGATCTGATTTTTGTGCCCCTTTAACCTTCTCACTCATCATTAATCACAATCCATTCATGATTATCCATGATAGCATCCACATGAATGTAGAAGTGTTCAGAAACATCTACTATTCTTACCAGTGGTGTAAAGTGCTTAAGTAAAAATAATTTAAAGAACTACTTAAGTTGTTTTTTGGGGTATCTGTACTTTACTGTACTATTTTATTTTTTTTACAAGTTTTACTTTTACTCCACTACATTCCTAAAGAAAATAATGTACTTTTTAGTCCTTACATTTTCCCTGACACCCAAAAGTACTTGTTACATTTTGAATGCTTAGCAGGACAGGAAAATTGTCTAATTCATGTACTTATCGAGAGAACATCCCTGGTCATCCCTACTGCCTCTGATCTGGCAGACTCAATAAACACAAATGCTTTGTTTGTAAATTATAGTGTGGAATTGTGCCCCTGGCTATCCGCAAATAAAAAAAAACAAGAAAATCGTGTCATCTGATTTGCTTAATGTAAGACATTTTAAATGATTGATACTTTTGATACTAAGTACATTTAAAACTAAATAACTTTAGACTTCTTTTACTAGGTGACTTTTACTTGAGTTATTTTCTTTTAAAGGTATCTTTACTTTTACTCAAGTATTAAAATTGGATACTTTTTCCACCACTGATTCTTACTTAGTAGGGCTGGGAATTGCTAGGGACCTCATGATACGATATTATCATGATACTTAGGTGCCGATAAGATATGTATTGCGATTCGATACTGTGATTTTACTGCGATTCGATACTGTGATTTTACTGCGATTTGATGTTCCAAACATATTGCTCACCATATGTCTGCTGCAGAGGGACAAGAGAGAGCTTTTGATCAGTCTTCCAAATAAAAGTATTGAAAACAAATTGGCTCCATATTTAAAAAGAAGATGGGGAGTTTTGGTGCAGGTACAGCCAACTACCGCCAAAATAATATTGATATATTGTCAAAACGATATGTAACTTTATACATTTTTTACTCAAATGCAGCAAGACCTTATTCACCATTCAGTTCCTATTGGGCAAAAACATAAAACACATCCAAAACAAACTGCAAATGCCTCCAACAAGTTTATTGAGTAACACGCTTGATGTACTAGTCATTGCGTGCAAGGAATATGGGACTAAATACAAAACTTTTGACTACTTTAATACACTAAGTTAATTTGTCCAAATACTTATAACTTCTTCAAATGGGGGGACTAGATACATAAAGTGCTTTCATTTCTAAATGTAAAACACTGCTTACCGTGAAATGCTTACTTACAAGCCCTTAACCAACAATGCAGTTTTAATAAAATAGAATTAAGAAAATAATTACTAAATAAACTAAAGTAAAAAATTAAATATAAAAAGTAATACAATAAAATAACAATAATGAGGCTATATACAGGGGAGACCGGTACCGAGTCAATGTGCGGCAGTACAGGTTAGTCGGTCATTTGTAAATGTAGGTAGGGGTAAAGTGACTACGCATAGATAATAAACAGCTAGTGATCTTGTGATTAGTCATTCTGTATAGAGAGCAGTAGAAGCTGGATTTTGTTTGGAAGGAGTCTCTTTACCAATGTGACAATGTTGTTTCTATGTGTTTGACCTGGTTATCTTTGAGCAGTACTTTTCAGCAGGTGTCCTCCAAGGAAGAGATAACAGAATAGGGAGAGCTGCTCCATACCGTATGCCATAGATAAAGAAACATCACGTTGTCCTCTGCATCTCGTGAGAAAGCAGGGTTGTAAAACTTTATTAAATCTGTCCCACCTCCCCCTTCATGAGACATGGGTATAAACCCCTTGAGGCCCACCTTTACAGATCATGGCCGGTCTGTTTGAAATATCCTAGAGAGTAGGGAGGGGCTTTTCCCCTTCTTCTAGTGAAACTTACAACGTTTGTCGTAATAGCCAAATGGATGGCTCTTTTTTGTTTTCCGTCAGTGTGCTGACAACCAGTGTGTTCCTTAGGGGGATGAGAGTGCTGTGTGAATGGAGAGGAGAACATAACTGCTCCGTTGCCTAGGTAACAGGGAACAGGACACTGCCATGAGAATAGGTAGGTGGAGGAGGTGGCAGGACAGGTACTGGTTGAGTAACAAGATTATGACTAGTTACCTGAAGTAGTTCAACGGTGTAGGGTGTTAGAGACTGTGTTTGCTTTTTGGTTCAAAGAGAAATTACTGGGTGATCCTATGACAGTCAGGACGCAGGCCTAATTCACATATTTCACTATTATATGTAAGGGTGTACTGCACAGTCGCATTATATTGTGACTAGGCCTTGGGTTGGTTGAAACCCTGCCTACATTACAATTTTACATTTTAGTCATTTAGCAGATGCTCTTATCTAGAACGACTTACAGTAGTGAGTGCATACATTGTCATACTTGTGTGGAGGGCTGAGTCTTCCACATGCAATCTCCTCCCTACTAACAGCTTCATACTGTTGTGTTGATCTTGTCACAGAACAATGCGTGAGTACAAAGTGTTCTGGAGAAAACAAGCTGGATTTATGTGACTTTAGCACGCCTGCGAGTATTGGGAAACTTTGGTGTGGCAGTTTGATGAATATGAATGGGTTTAATGTGGCCAGATCACAAAAGTTAATTGTTCAGCATGACATTAGTATAAGTCAGAGTTCCACAACTGGCGACCCGAAGGTCATTTTATTTGGCCCCATACGTTTTTTGAGCAATTGTTAGACATAAAAGACTGTAAAAACACCACCAAATCAGCTCCAATTGATTTTCGTTTTGGAAATCTGTTCCAAAGTATTCCCACGCATAATATACAGTGTTAAGTATTCAGAACCCTTCCCTTTTTCCAAATTTTGTTACGTTACACCTTATTCTAAAATGGATTAAATAAATACCCCATAATGACAAAGCGAAAACAGATTTTTTTTTAATGTTTGCAAAATTACTAAAAGTAAAAAACAGATACCTTATTTACATAAGTATTCAGACCCTTTGCTGTGAGACTCGAAATTGAGCTCAGGTGCATCCTGTTTTCATTGATCATCCTTGAGATGTTTCTACAACTTGATAGGAGTCGAAGAAATTGTACGCAGAGCTTCAAGATAGGATTGTGTCGCAGCACAGATTGGGGCAAGGGTACCAAAACATTTCTGCAGCCTTGAAGATCCCCAAGAACACAGCGGCCTCCATCATTCTTAAATGGAAGACGTTTAGAACCACCAAGACTCTTCTTAGAGCTGGCCGCCTGGCCAAACTGAGCAATCAGGGGAGAAGGGCCTTGGTCAGGGAGGTGACCAAGAACCCAATGGTCACTCTGACAGAGCTCCAGAGTTCCTCTGTGGAGATTGGAGAACCTTCCAGAAGGACAAACATCTCTGCAGCACTCCAAAAATCAGGTCTTTATGGTAGAGTGGCCAGACGGAAGCCACTCCTCCGTAAAAGGCACATGACAGCCTGCTTGGAGTTTGCCAAAAGGCACCTAAATGACTCTCAGACCATGAGAAACAAGATTCTCTGGTCTGATGAAACCAAGATTGAACTCTTTGCCCTGAATTCCAAGCTTCACATCTGGAGGAAACCTGGCACCATCCCTACAATGAAGCATTATGCTGTAGGGATGTTTTTCAGCAGGGAGACTAGTCAGGATCTAGGGAAAGATGAACGGAGCAAAGTACAGAGAGTTCCTTGATGAAAACCTGCTCCAGAGCGCTCAGGACCTCAGACTGGAGCGAAGGTTCACCTTCCAACAGGATACCGACCCTAAGCACACAGCCAAGACAACGCAGGAGTGGCTTCGGGACAAGTCTCTGAATGTCTTTGATTGGCCCAGCAAGAGCCCGGACTTGAACACGATCAAACATCTATGGAGAGACCTGAAAAAAGCTGTGCAGCAACGCTCCCCATCCAACCTGACAGAACTTGAGAGGAATGAGAGAAACTCCCCAAATACAGGTGTGCCAAGCTTGTACCGTCATACCCAAGAAGACTCAAGGCTGTAATCGCTGACAAAGATGCTACAACAAAGTATTAAGTAAAGGGTCTGAATACTTTTGTAAATGTAATATTTCATTTTTTTAATGCATTTGCAAAAGAAAATGTTTACAGTTTTTGCTTTGTCATTATGGGGTATTGTGGGTATATTGATGAGGAGGAAAGACTATTTAATCAATTTTAGAATAAGGCTGTAACGTAACAAACTGTGGAAAAGGTCAAGGGGTCTGAATACTTTCTGAATGCACTGTATATACAGTACCAGTCAAAAGTTTGGACACCTACTCATTCAAGGGTTTTTCTTCATTTTTACTATTTTCTACATTGTATAATAATAGTGAAGACATCAAAACTATGAAATAACACATATGGAATCATGTAGTTACCAAAAAGTGTTAAACAAATCCAAATATATTTAATATTTGAGATTCTTCAAAGTAGCAACCCTTTGCCTTGATGACACCTTTGGCTGTGGGGTGTTGTGGTAACATTTATGTAACCATTTCCTCTTCCAAACAAAAAAAAACACAGTTCTCGTTTGGTTTGAAGATTAAAAAATGCCTGCCTGGTCGGTTGTCACTAGAGTTACCACAGCCACAAAATCCTAAACCCTACCTCTTTCTACAATTTATATTTAGGTGGTGGGCCCTAGCAAGCTATTTGCTTTAGTTTTCGAGATGATCGATCTCTGTAGAGGGAGGACTGTAGAGGAGAGAGGACCTCTCTGTAGAGGAGCTGATTTTTACAAAGTATGCTGATCCCATATTGTGCTGTTATCCATATCTAAGGTAGTAGACAGCTGGTGACATCTCGAGAGAGATCTCCATCTTACAAACTGCTACCAGATAAAGTATATTTTATTTATTTGTAATCAAACTATTTAGTTGTAGAAACGTGATACCATCAATGCAAGCTGTAAAATGACTCCCAACTTAGAACACAGCAACCTTAGTAATGTAGCTAGCTAGCTACAACAAGTAGATATGTTGTGAGCTAGCAGGATCAGATAGCTTTATCACTAGCTAGCATGTCATTTTGGGAGAAGGAGCATTTTAGCTATCAGTTTATTCCAAATAAAAATCTATAGGTTAAGTAGTGTAAATCTAATACAGTCATCAAGGCAGGACCCACAAATGTTATTCATACTGACAAATAAGAAATGCCACATTATTCCTGTCAATAGTTGGAGTACAATCTTAGAAAAAAAGGTGCTATCTAGAACCAAAAGGGGTTATTCGGCTCTCCCCATAAGAGAACCATTTGAATAAACCTTTTCGGCTCCCTGTAGAACCCGTTTGGTTCCAGGTAGAACCCATTTGTTTTCCATGTAGACCCCTTTCCACAGGGGGTTCTACATGAAACCCAAAATAGTTCTACCTGGAACCAAAAAGGGTTCTCCTATGGGGACAGCTGCAGAACCCTTTTGGAACCTTTTTTTTCTAAGTGTAGGATTTTTAGAGCACCTGCCTCAGACTGTAAGGATGTTAATTTTCACAAAGTACATTCCTTTTTGTCTCACATGATCTATTCAGCTCTCCTGTGTCCTGCTCCCAGAGATCAACCAAGTTCTATTCACCAACCATGGGCTGATTCACTCACCTGTGAGGAGAACCGTCTTACTGCAGTTTGAACTAGCCCTGCCATCACTATTTAGAAATTGGGACCACATATGCATTTGCCTGTTGTCCTTTCTTTGTGAGATTTGTCTTGCACTGTGTGGTGCATTTTAGAGTTAAAGAACACCAACTTCAGATACACGTGCTTGTTTGATCATCTCAAAGACTAAATTCAATATAGAATAAGTTTAACAGGTGACAAAAATATTATTTGACTATTGTAACATGCAGTGGTGAAAATTATATTGTCCCCTTCAGGAGCCCAAGCTTTTGCCATAGATGGTAGAGTTCCCGTCTCTGGACCACACAACCATCAGTCAGTTACATTGGTGACCAGGGTGGGATCCTTTCGATATGCTTATGGGGCCTGGGCACACAAATGCTCCTAGAGAGAAGGGGGAATACTGACGCATTGATGACAGTTCTGCAGTCTCCATCAGAGGCGGTCTGCCCTAACTCTACCCTTAACCACACTGCTAACCTTATGTCTAACCCTAACCTTAAATTAAGACCAAAAAGCTAATTTAGTTTTCACTAATTTTTCGATATAGCCAATTTGACTTTGTGGCTGTGCAATCTAGTGGAAACTCGCCTGGTCTGTAGTGATGTGCAGTTCGTCAATTCTTTTTTTATTAACAATTTTTTTTATATACTTTTTTTGTGAGTGACTCGTTCATTTTGTTGTTCTTTTGACCTGCTGGCCGCGAAGGCTACAGCAGGATTAATATGCGCTGCTCTAACAACTGTAAAATAGATCATGCTGCAGGCAGCATTAACAGCATAAAGAAGAAAAAGACTGGTAATTGATCGCATGGTGCAAGAATAAATGCAATTAATTGATTATTGAATGATGGACACAGCTTTGTAGAACCAAAACATACACAGTCTCTGGTAAAAACAAACTTGAGAAGAAGCCGTTTGGGGTGCTGCAGTTCATGAAAGATATTGTGCTTATCACCCACACGGCAGTCAAGCAATGCATTCCGCCAAGAGTCGTTCACAATCTAGTCCGTTTGTGGCCACAACTAGACCTAGTTTCAAATGTATCAAGAAATAATCTCATTTATACACATAGCATTCAACAAATGACAGCTCCATAAGCCTCTTATGGTGAACCACGTGAACGAGAGGCTTGTAGAATCATGACTCTTTTGAGTTTTTAGTTCAACGTTTGCCAGTAGGGGGTCTTCTGACTCAAATGAACGAAATTAGTCGAAAGATTAGTTATTTTTACTGAACAAGTGGAAAAGATTAGAGTCAGTAAAAAGAGCTGAACTTCCCATCACTGCTGGTCTGGTGGTTTTTCTTCCTTTGTCTGCCTTTCTGGCAGATGGACGGTTACTTGGGATGTTGCTGCCACTGCTGGTTGGAGTGCAGACTGCACTCTTAAACCAAACTAAAGATTGTGACCAAAAACTAAGCAACTGACCTCAAATAAAACATACTGTAATAACCCACCTGGCTACATAAATCCTCACCAGCCCGCACATTCATGAAACAGTGCTTCCTGTCCCATCAGACCTTTCAAGTAGCGAATCCTTTTTTAAATGTAATTTAATTTTGGATTTGACATTGCATTTTTAATTGAACCAATATTTGTAGAAAGCAATAGGCCTATGCAGTGTAAATAAATTACATGCAAAAATCAAATGGCACATTTTTATCATTCAGTGACGTGGGTTGATCAGTATCCAGACTTCGAAAGACTGACAGTAGCCTAGTAACATCATTTTACATATTTGATTAAACCTGTTAATAATAAGTTACATCTTTACTATTTTACTATTTAATTCAACAACATCTTTACGGTTTAGTGAATGATTTTTCCGAAATACAATGCTTTTAGTTTTAGAAATATTTAGGACTAACTTATTCCTTGCCACCCATTCTGAAACTAACTGCAGCTCTTTGTTAAGTGTTGCAGTGATTTCACTCACTGTAGTAGCTGACGTGTAGAGTGTTGAGTCATCCGCATACATAGACACACTGGTTTTACTCAAGGCCAGTGGGATGTCATTAGTAAAGATTGAAAAAAGTAAGAGGCCTAGACAGCTGCCCTGAGGAATTCCTGATTCTACCTTGATTATGTGGGAGAGGCTTCCATTAAAGAACACCCTCGGTGTTCTGTCAGATAAGTAACTCTTTATCCACAATATAGCAGGGGGCGTAACGCCATAACAAATACGTTTTCCATTGGCAGACGAAGATCGATAATGTCAAAAGCCAAATTGAAGTCTAACAAAACAGCATCCACAATCTTTTTATCATCAGTTTCTCTCAGCCAATCATCAGTCATTTGTGTAAGTGCCGTGCTTGTTGAATGTCCTTCCCTATAAGCGTGCTGAACGTCTGTTGTCAATTTGTTTACAGTAAAATAGCATTGTATCTGGTCAAACATAGCGGAATTACTTTTACTTCCCTCCAGGCCTGAGGGCACACACTTATGGTCCGCTATTATCCTCAGTAATTTTCCATCCAGGTTGTCAGACCCCAGTGGCTTGTCATTGTTGATGAAAAAATCATTAAAGTAATTGCCAATATCAGTGTGTTTTGTGATGAATGAGCCATCTGATTCAATGAACGATGGGGCTGAGTTTGCCTTTTAGCCCAACATTTCATTTAAGGTGCTCCAAAGCTTTTTACTATGATTCTTTATGCCATTTATCCTCGTTTCATAGTATAGTTTCTTCTTTATATTCAATTTAGTCACATGATTTCTCAATTTGCAGTACGTTTGCCAATCGGTTGTGCAGCCAGACTTATTTGCTATTCCTTTTGCCTCATCCCTCTCAACCATAACATTTTTCAATTCCTCGTCAATCCACTGGGATTTAACAATTTTTACAGTCATTTTCCTAATGGGTACAGGCTTATTAGTAACTGGAATTTGCAATTTCATAAAAGTGCAGCGTCTGGTTGCTCCTCATTACACACCACAGACCACCAAATATTCTTTACATCAACAACATAGGAATCCCTACAAAACTTGTTGTATGACATGGACACACTATATTAGGTCCAGCCTTTCAAACTAGATATGGTTACTATATTGTGATAACTACATCTGATGGATCTGGATACTGCTTTAAAGCAAATATCTGCAGCGTTAGTAAAGATGTGATCAATACATGTTGATGATGTTATTCCTGTGCTGTTTATAACTACCCTGGTAGGTTGACTGATAACCTGACCCAGCTTGCAGGCACTAGTTACAGTTTGAAACTTTTTCTTGAGTGGGCAGCTTGATGAAAGCCAGTCAATATTTAAATCACCCAGAAAGTATACCTCTCTTTTGATACCACATACATTATCAAGCATTTCATACATGTTATCCAGATACTGACTGCACTTGGTGATGTATAGCATCTTCCCACAAGAATGGGCTTTAGGTGAGGCAGATGAACCTGTAGCCATATTACTTCAACAATATTTAACATGAGATTGTCTCTAAACTTTACAGGAATGTGATTCTGAATATAAACGGGAACACCTCCACCATTGGTGTCACGGAATTCGTCCTCCTCATCTGACGAGGAGTAAGAAATGTCAGACCAATGCGCAGCGTGGTAAGTGTCCATATTATTTAATAATACTGAACACGACAATAATACAAAAATAACAAAGTGCATAGATAAGAAAACCGAAACAGTCCCGTAACGTGAACAAACACTGACACGGAAGACAACCACCCACAAAACACAACAGAAAACAGGCTACCTAAATATGGTTCCCAATCAGAGACAATGACTAACACCTGCCTCTGATTGAGAACCATATCAGGCCAAACGAAAAACCCAACATAGAAACACAAAACATAGATAACCCACCCAACTCATGCCCTGACCATACTAAAACAAAGAAAATACAAAAGAACTAAGGTTAGAACGTGACAATTGGCATATCTGTCTTTTCTGTAGATGTTATCTAAGTGAGTTTGAGATTGTCAGAATATGGATGTCATCTGTTGCTAGCAAATTATTGATTTCATGAACCTTGTTTCTTAAGCTACATACAGTGGGGAGAACAAGTATTTGATACACTGCCGATTTTGCAGGTTTTCCTACTTACAAAGCATGTAGAGGTCTGTGATTTTTATCATAGGTACACTTCAACTGTGAGAGACGGAATCTAAAACAAAAATCCAGAAAATCACATTGTATGATTTTTAAATAATTAATTTGCATTTTATTGCATGACATAAGTATTTGATCACCTACCAACCAGTAAGAATTCCGGCTCTCACAGACCTGTTAGTTTTTCTTTAAGAAGCCCTCCTGTTCTCCACTCATTACCTGTATTAACTGCACCTGTTTGAACTCGTTACCTGTATAAAAGACACCTGTCCACACACTCAACCAAACAGATTCCAACCTCTCCACAATGGCCAAGACCAGAGAGCTGTGTAAGGACATCAGGGATAAAATTGTAGACCTGCACAAGGCTGGGATGGGCTACAGGACAATAGGCAAGCAGCTTGGTGAGAAGGAAACAACTGTTGGCGCAATTATTAGAAAATGGAAGAAGTTCAAGATGACGGTCAATCACCCTCGGTCTGGGGCTCCATGCAAGATTTCACCTCGTGGGGCATCAATGATCATGAGGAAGGTGAGGGATCAGCCCAGAACTACACGGCAGGACCTGGTCAATGACCTGAAGAGAGCTGGGACCACAGTCTCAAAGAAAACCATTAGTAACACACTACGCCGTCATGGATTAAAATCCTGCAGCGCACGCAAGGTCCCCCTGCTTAAGCCAGTGCATGTCCAGGCCCGTCTGAAGTTTGCCAATGACCATCTGGATGATCCAGAGGAGGAATGGGAGAAGGTCATGTGGTCTGATGAGACAAAAATAGAGCTTTTTGGTCTAACTCCACTCGCCGTGTTTGGAGGAAGAAGAAGTATGAGTACAACCCCAAGAACACCATCCCAACCGTGAAGCATGGAGGTGGAAACATCATTCTTTGGGGATGCTTTTCTGCAAAGGGGACAGGACGACTGCACCGTATTGAGGGGAGGATGGATGGGGCCATGTATCGCGAGATCTTGGCCAACAACCTCCTTCCCTCAGTAAGAGCATTGAAGATGGGTCGTGGCTGGGTCTTCCAGCATGACAACGACACGAAGCACACAGCCATGGCAACTAAGGAGTGGCTCCGTAAAAAGCATCTCAAGGTCCTGGAGTGGCCTAGCCAGTCTCCAGACCTGAACCCAATAGAAAATCTTTGGAGGGAGCTGAAAGTCCGTATTGCCCAGCGACAGCCCCGAAACCTGAAGGATCTGGAGAAGATCTGTAGGGAGGAGTGGGCCAAAATCCCTGCTGCAGTGTGTGCAAACCTAGTCAAGAACTACAGGAAACGTATGATCTCTGTAATTGCAAACAAAGGTTTCTGTACCAAATATTAAGTTCTGCTTTTCTGATGTATCAAATACTTATGTCATGCAATAAAATGCAAATTAATTACTTAAAAATCATACAATGTGATTTTCTGGATTTTTGTTTTAGATTCCGTCTCTCATAGTTGAAGTGTACCTATGATAAAAATTACAGACCTCTACATGCTTTGTAAGTAGGAAAACCTGCAAAATCGGCAGTGTATCAAATACTTGTTCTCCCCACTGTATGTTAATGTGGGCAAATTTTTCGCACTTTTCTGGGATGCTTGTTTTTATTGCTTTACTAGGAAGCTTAGCAGAAGTACACATCCTCATGTTATCAATGTTAGTGCAGGGTGAGCTGCCCACCGTGCACTTCCTACTAGGGCACACCGCCTCAGTGCTAACAGTATAACTCTGGTTCATAGGCACATGATTACTGCATTCAATACCTGTAGGATCAGCAGAGGCATTCAGGGCAGTTAGAGGGACATAAATGAGGTTACCTACATTGTGTCTTCCAATGCCTCTGGGATAATGTACATTTGCTGAAGCGTAATGACAACTCACTGACACAATTGTAGGGATTAACTGAGCTGGGCTTGGGTCAATGATAAGTCATTGTCTCAACGCAGCTTTATAATGCTGTGAAAGGATCCAGGAACCCAAATGATTTGGGTGGAACCCATCCTCCTTTATAAGAAGAGCTTTGTTTCCAGAAGGTATCAAAATTGTCAATAAATGTTACACCCACAGAGTTGCAATAGTCACGTAGCCAGTTATGGAGGGCTAAACGTCTGCTAAAACGTTAAATGCCACGATTTAGGGATGGCACAGGGCCAGATATTATGGGGTGTTTGTTGGTGTTGGAGACCCAAATCAGTTGTTTAAAATCCATGTTCAGCTGTTCTGAGCTGCCCTTCATAATGTCATTGAATCCCACATGAACTGTGTTAGACTCAATTTCCTGATGAAGGTTTAAAATGTTTGGGAGCAGCTTATTGATGTCCTGTACTCGTGCTCCTGGATAGCACAACGTTTTTACACCAAAGCGTAATAGAGTTCAAGACATGAAAAGATCGTATGAATAGTGTCGTAGCTGAATCAGAATTAGTTAGGTACATAGATAAATAAGATGTTTTATTTACTTTCATAATATGCAGAATATCAGAAAGGGAGAAGGGCTCCACTATGTCTGTACGCTGGTCACTCCCTTCTTTTCCCATTGGGGGGAGGAGTATGGCAGTGTCTGGAATCATTGTATTACCCCTCTGATGTGTTGAACTTGTCTTTCATAGTATATGACCTAGAGGCTCACTCCCCTTTCTGAGCTTTTCCAGGAGGGGGTGTATTTGAGATGGGAGTATCTAGAATTGACAATTGATATATACCATTGGATGAGGTAATGTTTTGGTACCAAGAACGAGATTGGAACCTTGTCTAAAGAGACCAAACTGAACGATAATTTATAGCTAATGCTATCTGGATGGGATACTCCTCTTTCAAGTAAAAGGTTCTTTGTAATGTTCCTAAGATCGGTTGTTCGTCATGTGAGTTGAGAGGGGTGTATCTTGGCTATAAAAGATACTAAGAATTGTTTTGTAAGCACTCTCAGAGAATTAATTTATTGACACTGAATTGATCTGAGAGTCAAAGGGCTATGGTGAAGCTCATATAATTAAAGATGGAATGTAAAATATAACTCTGACTTGTGTGTGGTTTGTAAACTCTGATCATTTAGAAATACAGGAAATTACCATGACAATAGACCCCAATAATGTTATAGTATATTAATCTTATTGAGATTTGCCACTGACAGACAGACTTGCCTACCACAAATTCAACCAGATGCAGAACTAGCACCAGGCATACGCAGCTGTTCTCTTGTGATGTGCTTGTTGGTCCAACACATGAAAACACACACATTTCTCAAATCATAGCTCATTTAAATTGATTCCAGAAACATCCAAATCAATATCACTTTCAAGCATGTTGATGTTTAGGGCAAGGTGTTTGAATCTGTATTAGGCACAGTTTATTGCAGTTCAGTGATCAATGAGGCATTTGTGTTTTATGTTCTTTGATTCATCAAATATTTTGCCTTGTGTTTGTTTTTAATCTTTAATTTGGGGTTTTAAGTTTATTGCTGTTTTAAATGCAATTTAAGTTTGATTTGATATTGGATCTTTAATTGATGACATGGCAAGAGTCATATGAATATAGACTCCAATAGCTTCATAGTCTATCATTGTTATTAAGGCTTTTGTTTTATTCATTAACTAATCCCAAAGACTGGTGATAGACCTACTAAATATATGTTTGATTGACTGCTGAGCTGAACTGGAGGATGAGGATAATGACCAAGGTGTTGAAAGCTATAATAATTTGTGAAGAAGAATGTCCTTCCAGAGCTGATGACTGGGACTGGTGAAATTCACAGTAATTCCAAACTTCTGACTGTAGATCGGTTTTTGTTGTGGCTTTTACTTGCTATGATTAAAGACCGTTGGACACAAATCTAATCACTCGAAAACAGGGCATTTTATGCAGTGTTTGCAGTCTACAAATTATTTGTAATTATGTTCTGCTCAAGAAAAAATGTACCTGTGGCTGAATCTAGTCTAGGTAGCAGATAATGCACCTTATTTTATATGTATGTAGTTGGTGCTGTATATTAACTAATATACATGGTTTCTAACTTTAACAAATCTTTGTTAGTTTGCAATTGTACAATTTATGCTCCCCGCATTTAAAAACCACAAAGACTGCCGGAAAGCCCCGAACGCATGATCGTCATTTCTATGACTCACACGGTGGGAACATATTGCCTGTAGTGTACTGTACATAGTAAACTGGTGCGCACCAATTGGCACTTCCCTTTTTAGCATGGAACACGGCTGTGAGGATTTTTCTACAATATTCACAACATATTGACATAAAATAAAATCTAATTTCATCAATTACACGTGGAAAAACATATTTGAGTGTACATTAGCAACTCAGCAACCGATTAAACAGAAAATTAATTCTCTCCTCCCGCTCTCACCGGTTTTAGCTTGAGGCTAATTCAGAAATGGAGGAAGATGATAGCTAGCTATTGGAAGCTACCATTAAACTTCCCATGAACGAAAATCCACAATTCACACATCCAAAGAAAGCATGACTTGGGGGCTTCTCCGAAATGTCACCCGATTCATGATCGGATCCATGGCCAAAGCGTCGCATTTCAGTTTAGCCCGCAGTCTTCATGCCGTGTAGAAAGCTCCCCCAGAGCCCCAGAACGACCAAATCACAGCAACGCGTAGCCCCCACAAACACCTTCAAAACTACTCTTTCCCATAGGCTTGTACTAACTACAACAGCATCGGTGGAAGACATGAGCTAAATACGGTAGCTCTATAGCTAGCTAAATACGGTAGCTCTATAGCTAGCTAACGTTAGTAGAGGTAGCAAGCTAGCTCTTTCACTTACCCGGTTCACTTCCAGGCCAGTGATAATGCTAACGATCTCTGCTGGTGCTGCTGGCTGTTTGAGATGATTTAGAAGCCACGTTAATGGTATGGACAGCATCCACTTTGAGAAGCAACTTCTTGCTGAAGCCCTCCTTCCATTGATAGCCGTGGAAGTTGTCAGGGATGAAATGTGCCCCGTAGATAGACGAGTAGACTCCCAATTCGCCCCCCTCATTTTCATAAATTTATGCCACCTTCTAGAATTTTTTTTTTTTCAATTACAGCAGCAGGCACCACTAGGGACATCCATGGTGAGCTGTGACCCATTGAGAACTTAGTGAGGGGTAACTATCAGATACATACATGGGGAGAAAAACACAGAGAGAAAGTGTGAGAGATATGCATACAGGTGTTTATAGTTGGATCTTTAGTTCGGTTATACTGTACACAATATTGATTGACTGGCATTGGCATTGCCAGAGGAATGTCCCACCGCTTTCCATTATACCTCAATCAGAGCAGCTGTCCTACAGTTTCTCACTGTGCTCTAAGGACATGGCGGTCAAACGCCCCCCCCCCCACCCCAGAGCGACACACTCCTCCCTGACAGAGGGTAGGGGGCCGGGTGCCAGGGGACTTTCTGACACGGTGCCAGGGGTGGGGCCTCTATTTCCTGACTGGATGCTGTGATTATGCCAGGGATTAGGACACGCGTTCCAAGGTCTGGTAAAACTGCAACTGTAGTTTCAGACAAATTGGATATCCCAATGCCACATTGGACATATAGGCCAGCCTACTGTACCTAAAACAGGCACTCAGATGTGATAGGACTTAATTTGAGTGACAACAGGTTGAATGTGAGATGATGACATCTGATAGTGCCCTGTTTTTGGATTATTATAGCTAAATCATTGCTTTATAATTTTTAGAAACCCAACCTCTGTCTGCTCAAGACATAGCGCTGCTTGTCAAGACCCAGATAATTTAGCTGTTACACATGGATGCATATAAGGCTATCTGTTGCTGAAGGACAACTAGCAATAATGTTGTATATTCGCTACAGCATCTCACTGGGCGGCTGTTTCTCTAAGGATTCTGATGTAGAGACACAGTAATGATATATTGTTTTCGTTATAATTTTTTGTATTATTAGAGTACCCAATTAGCCATAGGGTTTCATGTTTTATCACCAGGGTTTCATGTTGTGTTTCTTGTTGATGCTTTCATTGTTTGCCACCAGTCTTTTGACAAAGAATAAGGTTGTGTTCGTATTCATGTCCTTGTACTAATCTGTTTGCATTGTCACTCTTTCCTTTTGAACTGTTGCACTTGTTTTGTGCTGTTTAACTTCTAGGATTAGAGACGTGAACAGAGTGTTAACACCGGAGAAACAAAGAATGGAAAAACCCAGAGAAAACAGTCTGTGGAAGTGATGAATTGCTTGTAGCATTAGCAAAGGCATCTGAAAGGCCTTGCTTGACCCTGGTTAATAATTGCAATGCTGGTATACTAGACTTATTAATATGAGCAGAGCTGCAAAGTTTCAGTTGGTGGGAAGAATGTGCATTAGTATGATTTGGTAAGGTAGACTACTTACACTATGCTTATTATGTCTATGCTCATAGACTATGATTTATAATTCACTTATTACAATGTATATAATGGTAGAGAGGTGATGTGGAG
Source organism: Salvelinus alpinus (assembly GCF_045679555.1). Taxonomy (NCBI): domain Eukaryota; kingdom Metazoa; phylum Chordata; class Actinopteri; order Salmoniformes; family Salmonidae; genus Salvelinus; species Salvelinus alpinus. The sequence continues at coordinate 33,282,574 of NC_092094.1, read as the reverse complement.
AACACCATATTAGAAGGAAGATCCCTCTCCTCTGGGATATTTAGGGGACATTTACATTTTCAGAGTGTAACTGTCTTTTTTACCCTGACCCTACTCATAGTGGACTGAGTCTGCATGCATTGAGTTAACTATGTCACCATTACTGGCGTGGCATTATCTTCCATGATTAATGCCTGTGTGAAGCCAGATATCACTACACTAATGTCAATGTCGCTTCCACATCCTCTTTCTCATATCAAGGAGGATGTAACACTGAGTTGGGTTGTCATGATGGTTGATTGTTCAGGCCTCTGTTCAGCAGCTGCAGCAGGGGCCTAGCACTCACCTCTGACCTTTTAATAAGGGAAGTGCTCTCAGGGGCCAGGGCCCAGGATTCTACTGCTAAGTGTGATCAATCAGCACCATGCATCATGCTGAGTCTGACCACTCTGATCACTTCTTAACTCCATGTGTGAAATCTGAGTAATTCTCTGACATCTACCACCCTCAGAGTGATTCTCATGAAAGTCCAGGTTATATAGCTAAATAGTTGTATTGGTAGGAGAACAAAAAAAACTATGAATAGGTATACGTCTAGATTTCAGATTGTCATTTTTTTATTTTAGCCTTCTGTATAATGGCATTTATATTGATATACTAAGAATATGCTATTTGTTCTTTGTTTGATTATCATTCTACAATGTTACTTCACTCACATTATGTTAATATTTCTACTTGAATATTTGTTTGAGTTGAATGGCTGAAGTGAACTACCACAGTTGAAGTCGGAAGTTTACATACACCTTAGCCAAACACATTTAAACTCAGTTTTTCACATTTAATCCAAGTAAAAATTCCCTGTTTTAGGTCAGTTAGGATCACCACTTTACTTTAAGAATGTGAAATGTCAGAATAATAGTAGAGAGAATGATTTATTTCAGCTTTTATTTCTCAATTAGTATTTGGTAGCATTGTCTTAAACAATTTAAACTTGGGTCAAATGTTTTGGGTAGCCTTCTACAAGCTTCCCGTAATAAGTTGGGTGAATTTTGGTCCATTCCTCATGAGCTGGTGTAACTGAGTCAGGTTTGTAGGCCTCCTTGCTCGCACAGGCTTTTTCAGTTCTGCCCACAAATGTTCTATAGGATTGAGGTCAGGGCTTTGTGATGGCCACTCCAATACTTTGACTTTGTTGTCCTTAAGCCATTTTGCCACAACTTTGGAAGTATGCTTGGGGTCATTGTCCATTTGGAAGACCCATTTGCGACCAAGCTTTAACTTCCTGACTGATGTCTTGAGATGTTGCTTCAATATATCCACATAATTTTTCTTCTCATGATGACATCTATTTTGTGAAGTGCACCAGTCCCTCCTGCAGCAATGCACCCCCCACAACATGATGCTGCCACCCCCGTGCTTCACGTTTGGGTTGGTGTTCTTCGGCTTGCAAGCCTCCCCCTTTTTCCTCCAAACATAATGATGGTCATTATGGCCAAACAGTACTATTTTTGTTTCATCAGACCCCATGTGCATTTGCAAACCGTAGTCTGGCTTTTTTTTATGGCCGTTTTGGAGCAGTGGCTTCTTCCTTGCTGAGCGGTCTTTCAGGTTATGTCGATTTAAGGACTAGTTTTACTGTGGATATAGATACTTTTGTACCCGTTTCCTCCAGCATCTTCACAAGGTCCTTTGCTGTTGTTCTGGGATTGATTTGCACTTTTTGCACCAAAGTACGTTCATCTCTAGGAGACAGAACGCGTATCCTTCCTGAGCGGTATGACGACTGCGTGGTCCCATGGTGTTTGTACTTGCGTACTACAGTTTGTACAAATGAACGTGGTACCTTCATGCATTTGGAAATTACTCCCAAGGATGAACCAGACTTGTGGAGGTTTACATAATTTTTTCTGAGGTCGTGGCTGATTTCTATTTGATTTTCCCATGATGTCAAGCAAAGAGGCACTGAGTTTGAAGGTAGGCCTTGAAATCCATCCAGAGGTACACCTCCAATTGACTCAAATGATGTCAAGTAGCCTATCAGAAGCTTCTAAAGCCATGACATTATTTTCTGGAATTTTCCAAGCTGTTTAAAGGCACAGTCAACTTAGTGCATGTAAACTTCTGACCCACTGGAATTGTGATACAGTGAATTATAATTGAAATAATCTGTCTGTAAACAATTGTTGGAAAAAATTACTTGTGTCATGCACAAAGTAGATATCCTAACCGACTTGCCAAAACTATAGTTTGTTAACAAGAAATTTGTGGAGTGGTTGAAAAACGAGTTTTAATCACTCCAACCTAAGTGTATGTAAACTTCCGACTTTAACTGTATGTCCCATGCAAGTGATTCTCTTCCTTTGTTTGGATCTCTTGTCAAGGTCATCTCCACTTGAATGCTATCTTTGTTTCCCCTCCGCTTCATACAATGAAATACTGGAATCGATGAGCAACTTTGTAACCACACAATTCTTTGGGAAAAGAGCGTTTTATTGCAGTGGAAGATAGAAAGCTGTGTGTTGATCAATAATATTTCACAGCTGCTGTCCCCTGCGGTTATAGGGGCTCAACCAATTTGTGGTAGTAGGGGTCAGCTCCATCTGGAGTGGTGTTTACATTCTGGCCTTCCGCAGGCCGTGTCCTCTACTCAATAGTGTCACACAGACACACACAGTGGACATCATACAGTCAGTCTGCTCCCTCCAAGATCTCTTTATGTTCTGCATTCCAGTCAACCTACAGTGTCTAGCACGTTCGGAATGTCATTCTTCGGTTAGAAAAAGAGACAGAAGCATACTAAGACTAAGTTGATTGATTTGTTCCCTTGCCTATTATACGTATTAAGTTCTACACAGCACACACAATGAATGGTCCTTTATTTTCTGATTCTGTTCGAACGTATCACTGCAGAGATGTAACTTTCACTTCCCAACAATGTAACACATCTGCATGTTACAATGCTGGAGCTGTAATCAGTCTTTGTTGGGAACGCTGGAAGGAAAAACACCTGGACATAATTATACGGATATTCTCAGACGAGCACAGTAAGATTAATAGATATACTCATATTGATTTTGTAGACAGCTAGTGTCAAAGATATGACATATATTCCCTACAGTTTGAAATGAAACCAAGTCATACAACTGTGTAATTGCATTATGGGCTGTTTTTGTCCCGTTTTTGTGATCATTAGAAGCATTCAGCGTCCATGCTGGAGCTGGTCAACAGGGCTACAATTAAGTGTACCCCTTGTCTGTCATTGGTGCCAAATGACGGTGGCTTCCATGTCATCAACACTGCATTTGAAGCAGTTTACCTCAACCTTACCATAAAGACATGTGGCAACTAGGGTATACAAAATGTGTCCTTCAAACACTAACACAAATCATCAGCGCCACAGAAGGATCTCTTGAGTTCACTCAGTTTGAATGGCCTGTATTTGTTGATGTTGAGCAGTAGCATTAGTTTTGGCAGTGCTTCAATGCGGGGTAAACAGCAGATTCCAAAATTACCCAAACAGGATATCCACACTTGCATTGGTAGTGATTGACTTTCAGTTGTAAGTAGAAACAATGATGTTCCAATAGCTGAAGGGTATAACCCTGTCAAAGGAGTAAATCTGAGCAATATAAAGATAGCTCTCCTGTTCAGTTATTATCTATCAAAAGCAATTTGCCAGATGGGCATAAATTGGTTTAAATTGCTTCAGTAGTTACTGTATGAATTAGTCCAAAGGGACACTGCACAGTGGTACAGGCAGTGTGGCTGCAAGTCTAACAGTGTTTCCTACTATCTTCCTGGATGAACAGGGCTTAACTTGGAATGCTAGCTGTGTAAACACAGTGCATAATAACATGATAACACAGTCTCCATTGGGAGGCACAAGATTTCTCTCAATTTGGAGATCAGTGAAGCAGGGACAGTAAGAGGGAGAGAGGGGGTGATCTTTCTCGCTTTAGGTCCCCATTTTTGTTCATGGTCTTTTTCATTCTAAAACGTCAATCGATTCGGTTCATTTCAGTTCTCTCTATGGATCGATATGAGACTGAGGAAAGAAAGAAATCCAAAGGTGTCAATGGTTCCTGCAATCTCGAGGTAATAGCAGGGGGTCTAAGGAGCTGTGCTCTCTGCCAATAACTGCTGGCTTAAGCTGGGGAAGAAATGGCTGCTATTTTCTGCTGTTTGACTCAATGCGCTGTGTCAGGACCTCTTGAACAGACTCTCACCACTGACTGGTTCATCTAACAGGCTGGACATGTGAGGATATCAGGCCAATAGCCTATATTAGCAGTGGTATGTGTGTCTGTGTGCCTGTCTGTGTGTGTGATATGAAGTCCATTTCCTCCTGAACTGTCATTGTTGTCAGTATTGTGTGTGGCATGTGGTGGGTCTGTTGGTGGGGGATGAACAGCTGACCACAGAGAACTCTGTGGCCACACCCACACTGTGTCTGTCTCTGTGTCCGTGTTCTCTCTCTCTATCTCTCTGAGACACACATGCTGCAGCAGGAGGACTGTTCACATAGCAGTTTTTATGCTGCCTCTATTATAGGGCCCTATAAAATATATTGCCTATATATTGCCTGATTCCATTTCCATTTTCCCCTGTTTCTTTCTGATTTTCGCTCTCAAAATAATTTTTTTAAAATATTAAACCACTAAATTGGTTGTTGTAAGTCCTCAACAATCCTTAAACCACATCAGGAGACCACTTTTGAGGTCTGAGATTTTTTTGGAGGGGGGGTGTAGTTACCATTTAATTCCAGTGCTCAACTAGCAAGAGTTTGTTGTTTGGAGGTGTTTTTGTAGCACACGTGGATTGACGCAAATAATCATGTTATCATTCTGCCAGGTATGCATGGGCTACTTTGTAGTTAACATTGAATTGAGAAGGTTTTTGGGAAAGCCTTTCCATCTACCAGAAGGTTTTTGGGAAAGCCTTTCCATCTACCAGAAGGTTTTTGGGAAAGCCTTTCCATCTACCAGAAGGTTTTTGGGAAAGCCTTTCCATCTACCAGAAGGTTTTTGGGAAAGCCTTTCCATCTACCAGAAGGTTTTTGGGAAAGCCTTTCCATCTACCAGAAGAAAAAACATTTCAGGTGTTTAATTTATAAAAATAAAAAAAATTATCAAAAAAATGTAATTTTGTTTTTCTTAGAATGCACTCATATACATTTTCTTATTGTAGCAGGTATCTTTTTAATATTTTGTGTTAAATTGTAATGATATGTGCATCATTTGCATAAACACACTCGGTGTATTTGCATATATGATTGAATTAACATCAAGGTGTAGAACAGGGCTGCAACCACCAAACACTGTCTCTGTCTACCCTACCTGCTCTGTCTACCCTACCTGCTCTGTCTACCCTACCTGCTCTGTCTACCCTACCTGCTCTGTCTACCCTACCTGCTCTGTCTACCCTACCTGCTCTGTCTACCCTACCTGCTCTGTCTACCCTACCTGCTCTGTCTACCCTACCTGCTCTGTCTACCCCATCTGCTCTGTTTACCTTACCTGCTCTGTCTACCCTACCTGCTCTGTCTACCCTACCTGCTCTGTCTACCCTACCTGCTCTGTCTACCCTACCTGCTGTGTCTACCCTACCTGCTCTGTCTACCCTACCTGCTCTGTCTACCCTACCTGCTCTGTCTACCCTACCTGCTCTGTCTACCCTATCTGCTCTGTTTACCCTACCTTCTCTGTCTACCCTACCTGCTCTGTCTACCCTACCTGCTCTGTCTACCCTACCTGCTCTGTCTACCCTACCTGCCTTTTTTGACATCCGGTTTGGAGCGAGCGGTCGCATTTGCATTCGCTCTGCAGGTAGTATAACTTTTCATTACATTTCATTACATTTCATTATAGTACAACGGTTTAATTTGAACAACCTTAGCAATTTCTTCTTAGCTAGCTACATAGCCGTCTGTGTATCAAAGATAATTGCGTAATTATCGTATTTCGTCGTCTATCGTAGTCCACACTGCTATCTGCCCAGCAGCTAGCCAGCTAGCAAACGTCCACCGTCTGCCCAATAGTAGCATAACTTTTCATTACATTTCATTATAGTACAACGGTCTGATTTTCATTTTCATTACAGTACAACGGTTTGATCTGTTTGATCTTAGCTAGCTACGTAGCCGTCTTTGTATCAAACATAATTGTGTAGTTATTGAGGTTCGCTAGCCAGCAATTTTCGTCCTAACGTAACGCTACGTGGTCAAAACTGCTAGCTAGCCAGCTTGCCAACCGAATAGCAGCATTGTAGAAACGAGTGCATTACAACGGAACGACTTGATTAGTGTAGTGTTGGCTGGCTACACAGTTGTCTTTGCTATCTTTGATTTGTTTGATCTTAGCTAGCTACTTAGCTGGCTACGTAGCCGTCTTTGTATCGGGGATAATTGTGTAGTTATCGAGGTTCGCTGAGGTTCGCTAGCCAGGTATTCTCGTCCTAACGTAACGTAACGTAGTCAACCCTGCTAGCTAGCCAGCTAGCCACCGATTAGCAGCACTGTAGAAACGATTACATTACAACGGAACGACTTGATTCGCGTAGTGTTAGCTAGCTACATAGTTTTCTTTGCTATCTTTGTATCTAAGATAATTGTGTAGCTTTGAGTAATTATCGGTTAGCTAGCCAGCTATTTTCGCCTGCCGCGCTGCCGTCCTCCTACCTAGCCAACACTGCTAGCTAACACTGCTAGCTAGCCAACTTCTACCGAATAGCAGCACTGTAGAAACTTACATTACAACGGAACGACTTGATTAGCGTAGTGTTAGCTAGTTGTCTTTGCTGTCCTTGTATCCATGATAATTGTGTAGTTTAGAGAAATTTAGAGAAATTGTCGAGGTCACCTAGCCAGCTTCACTTTCAACAACGCAGCCACTGCTAGCCAGGCTACTTCACCAGCCAGCAGTACTATATCATTTTAGTCAATTAGATCTTTTATTTTATTTTTATTTATTTTTTGCAACGTAAGCTTAACTTTCTGAACACTCGAGTCGTGTAGCCCACTTGTCATTCTAATCTCCTTTGCTTTAGCGTAGCCTCTTCTGTAGCCTGTCAACTATGTGTCTGTCTATCCCTGTTCTCTCCTCTCTGCACAGACCATACAAACGCTTCACACCGCGTGGCCGCGCCCACCCTAACCTGGTGGTCCCAGCCCGCACGACCCACGTGGAGTTCCAGGTCTCCGGTAGCCTCTGGAACTGCCGATCCGCGGCCAACAAGGCAGAGCTCATCTCAGCCTATGCGTCCCTCCAGTCCCTCGACTTCTTGGCACTGACGGAAACATGGCTCACCACAGATAACACTGCTACTCCTACTGCTCTCTCTTCGTCTGCCCACGTGTTCTCGCACACCCCGAGAGCTTCTGGTCAGCGGGGTGGTGGCACCGGGATCCTCATCTCTCCCAAGTGGTCATTCTCTCTTTCTCCCCTTACCCATCTGTCTATCGCCTCCTTTGAATTCCATGCTGTCACAGTTACCAGCCCTTTCAAGCTTAACATCCTTATCATTTATCGCCCTCCAGGTTCCCTTGGAGAGTTCATCAATGAGCTTGATGCCTTGATAAGCTCCTTTCCTGAGGACGGCTCACCTCTCACAGTTCTGGGTGACTTCAACCTCCCCATGTCTACCTTTGACTCATTCCTCTCTGCCTCCTTCTTTCCACTCCTCTCCTCTTTTGACCTCACCCTCTCACCTTCCCCCCCTACTCACAAGGCAGGCAATACGCTTGACCTCATCTTTACTAGATGCTGTTCTTCCACTAACCTCATTGCAACTCCCCTCCAAGTCTCCGACCACTACCTTGTATCCTTTTCCCTCTCGCTCTCATCCAACACTTCCCACACTGCCCCTACTCGGATGGTATCGCGCCGTCCCAACCTTCGCTCTCTCTCCCCCGCTACTCTCTCCTCTTCCATCCTATCATCTCTTCCCTCTGCCCAAACCTTCTCCAACCTATCTCCTGATTCTGCCTCCTCAACCCTCCTCTCCTCCCTTTCTGCATCCTTTGACTCTCTATGTCCCCTATCCTCCAGGCCGGCTCGGTCCTCCCCTCCCGCTCCGTGGCTCGACGACTCATTGCGAGCTCACAGAACAGGGCTCCGGGCAGCCGAGCGGAAATGGAGGAAAACTCGCCTCCCTGCGGACCTGGCATCCTTTCACTCCCTCCTCTCTACATTTTCCTCTTCTGTCTCTGCTGCTAAAGCCACTTTCTACCACTCTAAATTCCAAGCATCTGCCTCTAACCCTAGGAAGCTCTTTGCCACCTTCTCCTCCCTCCTGAATCCTCCTCCCCCTCCCCCCCTCCTCCCTCTCTGCAGACGACTTCGTCAACCATTTTGAAAAGAAGGTCGACGACATCCGATCCTCGTTTGCTAAGTCAAACGACACCGCTGGTTCTGCTCACACTGCCCTACCCTGTGCGTTGACCTCTTTCTCCCCTCTCTCTCCAGATGAAATCTCGCGTCTTGTGACGGCCGGCCGCCCAACAACCTGCCCGCTTGACCCTATCCCCTCCTCTCTTCTCCAGACCATTTCCGGAGACCTTCTCCCTTACCTCACCTCGCTCATCAACTCATCCTTGACCGCTGGCTACGTCCCTTCCGTCTTCAAGAGAGCGAGAGTTGCACCCCTTCTGAAAAAACCTACACTCGATCCCTCCGATGTCAACAACTACAGACCAGTATCCCTTCTTTCTTTTCTCTCCAAAACTCTTGAACGTGCCGTCCTTGGCCAGCTCTCCTGCTATCTCTCTCAGAATGACCTTCTTGATCCAAATCAGTCAGGTTTCAAGACTAGTCACTCAACTGAGACTGCTCTTCTCTGTATCACGGAGGCGCTCCGCACTGCTAAAGCTAACTCTCTCTCCTCTGCTCTCATCCTTCTAGACCTATCGGCTGCCTTCGATACTGTGAACCATCAGATCCTCCTCTCCACCCTCTCCGAGTTGGGCATCTCCGGCGCGGCCCACGCTTGGATTGCGTCCTACCTGACAGGTCGCTCCTACCAGGTGGCGTGGCGAGAATCTGTCTCCTCACCACGCGCTCTCACCACTGGTGTCCCCCAGGGCTCTGTTCTAGGCCCTCTCCTATTCTCGCTATACACCAAGTCACTTGGCTCTGTCATAACCTCACATGGTCTCTCCTATCACTGCTATGCAGACGACACACAATTAATCTTCTCCTTTCCCCCTTCTGATGACCAGGTGGCGAATCGCATCTCTGCATGTCTGGCAGACATATCAGTGTGGATGACGGATCACCACCTCAAGCTGAACCTCGGCAAGACGGAGCTGCTCTTCCTCCCGGGGAAGGACTGCCCGTTCCATGATCTCGCCATCACGGTTGACAACTCCATTGTGTCCTCCTCCCAGAGCGCTAAGAACCTTGGCGTGATCCTGGACAACACCCTGTCGTTCTCAACTAACATCAAGGCGGTGGCCCGTTCCTGTAGGTTCATGCTCTACAACATCCGCAGAGTACGACCCTGCCTCACACAGGAAGCGGCGCAGGTCCTAATCCAGGCACTTGTCATCTCCCGTCTGGATTACTGCAACTCGCTGTTGGCTGGGCTCCCTGCCTGTGCCATCAAACCCCTACAACTCATCCAGAACGCCGCAGCCCGTCTGGTGTTCAACCTTCCCAAGTTCTCTCACGTCACCCCGCTCCTCCGCTCTCTCCACTGGCTTCCAGTTGAAGCTCGCATCCGCTACAAGACCATGGTGCTTGCCTACGGAGCTGTGAGGGGAACGGCACCTCAGTACCTTCAGGCTCTGATCAGGCCCTACACCCAAACAAGGGCTCTGCGTTCATCCACCTCTGGCCTGCTCGCCTCCCTACCACTGAGGAAGTACAGTTCCCGCTCAGCCCAGTCAAAACTGTTCGCTGCTCTGGCACCCCAATGGTGGAACAAACTCCCTCACGACGCCAGGACAGCGGAGTCAATCACCACCTTCCGGAGACACCTGAAACCCCACCTCTTCAAGGAATACCTAGGATAAAGCAATCCTTCTGCCCCCCCCCCCCTTAAAAGATTTAGATGCACTATTGTAAAGTGGCTGTTCCACTGGATGTCATTAGGTGAATGCACCAATTTGTAAGTCGCTCTGGATAAGAGCGTCTGCTAAATGACTTAAATGTAATGTAAATGTAAATGTAAATGCTCTGTCTACCCTATCTGCTCTGTTTACCCTACCTGCTCTGTCTACCCTACCTGCTCTGTCTACCCTACCTGCTCTGTCTACCCTACCTGCTCTGTCTACCCTACCTGCTCTGTCTAACCTACCTGCTCTGTCTACCCTACCTGCTCTGTCTACCCTACCTGCTCTGTCTACCCTACCTGCTCTGTTTACCCTACCTGCTCTGTCTACCCTACCTGCTCTGTCTACCCTACCTGCTCTGTCTACCCTACCTGCACACACCTGCTCTGTCTAGACTGGCTCATTAATTACTGTTGTTGTCACGCTCTCTTGCACAATTCAACAAGTCTGTCAATAGCAGGACACCCTCAGATTAAAAATCAACATGCTTGGCTCTAGATTACACCTATCTTAACATATATATTTTTGTTATTTTTATCTCCCAGATTTCGTGATATCCAATTGGTAGTTACAGTCTTGTCCCATCGCTGCAACTCTCGTAAGGACTCGGGAGAGGCGAAGGTCGAGAGCCATGCGTCCTCCGACGACCCTGCCAAGGCTCACTGCTTTTTGACACACTGCTCGCTTAACCCGGAAGCCAGCTGCACCAATGTGTCAGAGGAAACACTGTACAACTGGCGACCGTAGTCAGCTTGCAGGCGCCCGGCCCGCCACAAGGAGTCGCTAGAGCACGATGAGACAAGGACATCCCGGCTGGCAAAACCCTCCCCTAACCCGGACGACGCTGGGCCAATTGTGCGCCGCCTCATGGGTCTCCCGGGTCGCGGCCGGCTGCGACACAGCCCGGGATCTAACCCGGATCTGTAGTGATGCCTGTAGCACTATGATGCATTGCCTTAGACCGCTGCACCACTAGGGAGGCCCTTATCTAAACATGCTTTACATTGTTTGCGAGATCAGACATAATATCACTATAATCTGTGTGTTCATTTTCAGAAGTAGCTTTCATTTCAGCGCATCTAATTTGTAAACATTTCAACTGTATTAAATTATTACTTGTGTAAGTGTTGAGATGGTGGGTTAAATCCCAGATGAAGCATTCTTATAGATACAACGGAAAGACAATGTATTCCATTGAGCCCATTTCAGACATTACCAGGGTGTGTTTGACAGGTCATTATTTACATTTCTGCTGTGGGAACATTTACGGGAAAAAATGACAGGCAGATTTTACACCCCTCAAACACAGGAAATAGATGGCTGAAAAATACAGATCCTCAGGTGGGTGGGGAATGCACATTGCTATGCACATACACAGACAGGGAATTCTGTTTGCCTCCAGAAAGTTGCAGGAAATGCAAATCATTGTGCATTCTTCATGTCTTATGATGAACTGGGGCAAATGTATTAATATTCAATACATTTAGTTGATTTCCTACTAAGTTCAATATATTTTTAAATATTGTTTAATTCCGTTTTAATGTCTGGATTCGTTGATTTCATCCGTGTTTTCTGCATCGCAGATTTTATAGGGCCCTACATTTATCTAAAGAGGAATTTATTGTGACAGTTTGGTTTGAATGTAATCAGCTTGAGCAGATGTCTACCAGCAACAAGTCCACCTTTTCACTCTCAACAACATTGCTGTAAGGAATCTATAATGACCTTTTGTTAGGAGCTGAATATCAACCTGCTATGCTACCACCTATGCATGTACACACAGATGCACACATTCAAACACACACAATGACACCCGTTAGAATAACACTTAGATACATAATACTAGTAACATTAACAATAACAGTAACCTTCAGTAACAATCAACAATACTGGGCGTTAATTACAGTATTACAGCATCTGCCATTAATGACCTCCGACTATTAACAGTGCATTCATGGTGGTGTGTGCAGGGGGAAGAGCCCACCAGTGACAGAGTGCTGCTGTTACAGGGAGCTGCTCCTCTCCCCAGCCCTCTCCCCTCCTTTCCTCTCCTACCCTTCCACAGGAGCAGCCTATGATGTAATGTGCCTGCCACTGATAGAGCAACCCCCTCTCCTGCTTTTGATTTCACCCTCCCCTTCCTATTCGCTGACTGCTGCTGCTGAGGCTGCTGGTAGTGGTGGTAGTGGCTCAGTCTGCGAGCCGAGCGCTGGTTTGGTTCAGCTGCAGCCCTGGGCATCTCTGGGGATCCCTGCAGAGCTTCTGTTACTCTGTCACCGCCTGACTGGGAGCTACTGGTACAGACCACCGCAAGACCTTGTCCTCTATTGCTCAAGGTAACTCGTCTGGCTCACCACAAAGGAATAGATTGTAAAGAGCGAGGAAGGGAGAGAGAGACAGAGAAAGAAGGAGAGAGGAAGGACAGAAACCTGGCTTGGTGTCCAGTCAACTGCTGAATGAATCGGTCTGTGCGGTGAAAGCTTTTTGTCGCTGTAGTGCTGGCTGCCATGGCAATAGATTGAATTCTGCTCCCTGTGGCTTCTGCTGTCGCACCCCCACTCCTTCTCTCTCTGCCTCCCTCTCTGTGCATGTAGGAAGGTGTTGGTTATCATGGTTAAGATGGGATGGATTCCTGTGCTGGCTCAGAGCTAATTCAGCATGTCTAGTGGAGAGCTACATTGGAAAGATGATTCCTGTTTCCCAGGCAGATTTTATGGAGGATAACTGTAAGCTTTCTTCTCCATTATTTAGGAGTAAGCATTTTTTCCTAAAAGAAAAGGGATATAAGGTTACTGTTATTTTTTTTGCTGTACTTAGAAATCTTAATTTTTCTATAACAATGTATTTTAGGTTGTTAGTTTTGAGTGTAATAATTATGTTTTCTGTCTATTTTCAATATATCATTTTTTTGTTTCTGAAAATGTGGGCGTGTGCATGGACAATGTGTGATACAGTAGGAGTAATCTGCATGAATGCAGATTCTTTTCATTTAGGTCAATGATTGTTTTAAAAGTGGAGGTAGATTGATGACGTACGGGTTTTATGCATCGTGCTTACGTCACCACTTTGTCAAAAATATCCTCAGCGTTTGGATTTCTGGTGCAGCGTTTGTATTTCTGGTTGAAATGGCATTTAGCTTGTGAATTCTTACTGGTTACCTGGGCTAAACTCTGGTACTTGGTCTGATGCAATGTTAATATTTCATGTCTCGTCTGCTTCACATGTGGATGTGTTCATAACTAATTAATCCAAAGGATTTTCCTCTTCTACTGTCAGAGGAGAATACCTCCACCCATCTGTACCCACTAACCTCTCTATGTAATGAAGGCATTTAATATGATCACTTATTCTCTTACTATGTTGCTTGACATTCAGGCCACTATATTGGTACTATTTTAACAATTTGGAAAGTATTTCCTCAGAACTTCCGATCATCCATTTCTATAAACCCTAAAACCAAACACAAAAAGGTGTAAATATTGGGGGATCCTTTGTGCAGAGAGGATCTCCTGTAGAAAACAATCCCCTGCTTTGATTGGCCATGTAACATCATGTGGGTTGTTGGGGGGTCACCCTATGATTTCTTCATGGGAGAGGTCATGTTTACAGTGAAGGTAATTGGCTCCTTGAGCCGTACCATACATAGCATCCAGCCTGCATACAGCAATACGCTTCAGGGAGCAGGCTGTACTCTGCATGCGTGATATACTGTAGAGAGCTGAAATTAAATTCAAGCTTTCCTTTTGTCATTTTGACCTTCATTTTTATTGCCTGATGGACAAGGTGACGTTAACAGAGAGTGGGCCAATGAAGAGCTCATTAATGTGTTATTTTAGCCAAAGGATCGTCCCCTGGGAGTGGTCTCACCCGGACAGAGCCCGGAATCTCTTTACTCAAAAATCACCACCCCTTTGCAGAGAAGGTGACACTATTGATCTGTGGGTTTAAAAAATGCTGATCTTACACCAGTATGATCTCTTCCAAGGAGGTGATTCTGTAAATGAAGGGCTTTGCTCATTGCACTTGTTAGCTGAATATAGCAACATAACAGCAGGTGTTTTTTGTGTGAAACCATAAATAGTCTTGTTATGGAAATGCTTTCCAATTAAGAGAGTAGCAAGGGAAGACCTGTCTGTCTCTGAGATGTGGTGGATTACTCTACACGACAGTTTACACATACTCATACCTTCGTCACGGAGAAAGCCTGGTGTGGTCACAGGGGTTGCTCAGACAGTTGACACCCGATGGTGTAGTATCTTACTACTATAGCCTACAACTCAAGGTTGAGGGTTGGATATTATAGAGAGCAGCCCTTTTATGTTGAGGTTATGTCCTTATTGTAAAAATGTTAAAAGCATATTAATGTATATGGTATTGTATGTGGTCAATAGTATAACATTTATAAAGGTAATATGTCTGACCTTTAAACAGTAGTTGAATTGGCTTCTCAGGCCCATTATTTCAAGGCAGAATCGAATGACTATTTTACAAGCTGAACTCCAGCAGCAGAATCAATATGCTGTACTTCATTCTTTACAGAGCCTTTTTTTAGGACTATTTCGCATTCTTTTGGCTTCAGACTACACATCAGTCTGTTGTGCTGAATATAAGCTGTTTGTCATTTATTTTCATTAGTCAGAGTTAATTAGTGCTTTATTTCAGCCCCCCAGAGGCCTGCCTTGTATTAGAGACTTCCGTTTTCTATGAAGCAGCTGGGTTCCTGGATTCACAAGACCTTCTTATAAGTGCTGACCTCCCCTGCTCCCCAGAAGCTCCTCGCTGGCCACCACCCACCTCAGAGTAGAGCACCTCAGCAGCCCCACATAACCCACCACCAGGGTAAGGTTTGCACTGGTTTTAACTATTTAAAATGAGAAAACCTTTCTGCCTAGTTATAGTCAGCACTCCTTAAAAAAAAATGTTTTTTCAAAATAGCATTTCAAACCATTTTTTTTTGTCCTTGGTCAAGTCAGATGATACACCCCTGGCCATAATAATAACTACAGTGGTACAGTATCAGATCAATGGCCAGGAGAGAGCAGAGCGATTTGCTTAATTCATTTCTCTCTATTGGAGTGAGGAGGACATGCGATTTTGTTGCATACCATTAGAGGGATTATAGTTGCGGAGATATGAAAGGGAGCCACTGCTGTCTTTGATATGGACATGGAGGGCCACCTGAGGAGCACAGGAGTTTTTCTCTCCCCAAAGCCCTGTCTGAATATTGAACAGGTGCTTGTTCTAGTGAAGCAGAACATAGATTCTCAATACTGACGAAGAGAGATGCGTAAAGTGTTTCACTACTAACTCGATTAACTGTTTGTTATTCGTAACTATTCAATATTTCACAGCAACGATTATGTCACAAATGTAGATGCTCTATATACGATGAAACAGAGAGCGGGGAAGAGAGAGATGGAGATGTTTGAGAGAGATGGATGATGCACACAGCGACCAGATGACAGACAGGGCTGGAGACAGAGAGGGATGTTGTTAGACTGATGAGTAATGGGAGTGACATAATGTATCTTGAGACAGAGTAACATGCATGGAATCAGCATTCAAATGAAAGGACATGTCATGTAGTGAGTCACACAGATTATCATAAAGCTTCTCTCACAGCACATCCTGGGATGGAGCAGTGGGATTGCCAACCTGCCAGAGGGCATGCATCGCGGTCCACACTACACCCGTCCTTAGGAGATACAGTGGCATTATTGGTGGTGGAATAAGGCTTCTGGTCAGGGAATTACTGTTTTATAATGCTAGATTATAGTAATGCTGTTGGGTAGATGGAGGATTTGTCTTCAATGGCTTATGACAGGCTATGCCATGCCACCATACTGATGTTATTAGGTTGATACTGTACAGCTCATCAGAGTGAATTTCCAAAATAGCTCAAGGTTACATTTCATCATCCCGAGCAGAAACAGGCCATACATTACCCTTCACCTAGCCCTGTGATGACATCATCAGCCATCTGAGAAGTACATGGCTGTTTATGCCACTCGAACGTGACTGGCTACTGGCTACAGCTCTCAGGTTAAGATGACTCATTCATCCCCACTACTGATACAGTGCCACTCCTGTCTGTACTTTTCCAGAGAACAAAAATATCTGTGTTCACAGTAATAACGCTGATCTGTGAGAAGAATGGCTTAGGTTCAGTTCTAATTTGCAAATACACTTGTGTTAAAATCATGTTCTGTTTTTAACATGCGCTAATTCAGTCTAAAGTATTCAGCACTTTGTTTCTTGGTATAGTGCGAATAGAGGCAAACCATCACTCTTTTCAATGTGCCGGTGACAAGTTCAGATGTGTTCTAAAGGACAGTTTTGTTATAAAGTTTTAACCTGAGAACAGAGAGAGTGTGAGTAGAGACCTTGGGTTCATAGTATCTGTATCATGACAGATATATCATTCAATAACGTTATGAATATCTGTATGGTTTTCTTTTCTGAAATGATACTGAGGGGAGGTCAAGTGGTGCCATGTTATTGAGGCTGCCATGTTATTGAGGCCGGTGCCCATGTACAGAGTCAATGTACATGGGCACCGGTTAGTCGAGGTAGTATGTACATGTAGGTAGAGTTATTAAAGTGACCGTGCATAGATAATAACAGAGAGTAGCAGCGGTGTAGAAATGGGAGCGGGGGAGCAATGCAACTAGTCTGGGTAGCTATTTGATTAGATGTTCAGGAGTCTTATGGGGGTAGAAGCTGTTTAGAAGCCTCATGGACCTAGACTTGGCGCTCGGGTACCGCTTTCCTTGCGGTAGCAGAGAGAACAGTCTATGACTAGGGCGGCTGGAGTCTTTGACAATTTTTAGGGCCTTCCTCTGACACCGTCTGGTATAGAGGTCCTAGATGGCAGGAAGCTTGGCCCCAGTGTTGTACTGAGCCGTACGCACTACCCTCTGTAGTGCCTTGCGGTCGGAGGCCAAGCAGTTGCCATACCAGGCAGTGATGCAACCAGTCAGGATGCTCTCAATGGTGCAGCTGTAGAACCTTTTGAGGATCTGAGGACTCATGCCAAATCTTTTCAGTCTCCTGAGGGGGAATAGGTTTTGTCGTGCCCTCTTCACGACTGTCTTGGTGTGCTTAGACCATGTTAGTTTGTTGGTGATGTGGACACCAAGGAACTTGAAGCTCTCAACTTGCTCCACTACAGCCCCGTCGATGAGAATGGGGGCATGCTCGGTCCTCCTTTTCCTGTAGTCCACAATCATCTCCTTTGTCTTGATCATGTTGAGGGAGAGGTTGTTTTCCTGGCACCACACGGCCAGGTCTCTGACCTCCTGCCTATAGGCTGTCTCGTTGTTGTCGGTGATCAGACCTACCACTGTTGTGTCATCTGCAAACTTAATGATGGTGTTGGAGTCGTGCCTGGCCATGCAGTCATGAGTGAACAGGGAGTACAGGACGGGACTGAGCACGCACCCTGAGGGGCTCCCAGTGTTGAGGATCAGCGTGGCAGAGGTGTTGTTACCTACCCTTACCACCTGGGGGCGGCCCGTCAGGAAGTCCAGGATCCAGTCAGGAAGTCCAGGATCCAGTTGCAGAGGGAGGTGTTTAGTCCCAAGGTCCTTAGCTTAGTGATGAGCTTTGAGGGCACTATGGTGTTGAACACTGAGCTGTAGTCAATGAATAGCATTCTCACATAGGTGTTCCTTTTGTCCAGGTGGGAAAGGGCAGTGTGGAGTTCTGGATCCACATAAATTTTAAAGGAGCATTTCATAAAATTCTTTGCTGCTAATTGTTGAAAATGGTATAAACATTACATATGCAGTGCACACCAGACCAAGACTTTCTAAATTCCACACCATGATGATGGTGTGTGTCTGCTGAAGGCAAGGTGAGATGGAGCGACAGAGAGAGGTTTCTACACAGCTGTCTGTAACAAGTTCACGCCACATCAATCACAAATGTTTCTCCAGATAAAAATATCAGTGTTTGTAACATTGGAGGAGCAAAGAGTGTAGATGTTTATATTGTGTGGTTGGAGGTGAAACCCAAACCTTATTCTGAGGATAATGTGGTCTTTAATATCATCAAATAATCCCTGAGCACAGAGGTAACATTGAGCAGCTAGCCTATATCTCTTGTCTTATTGGTCCTGTCAGCCGCACTAGTGAAATAGAGACCTGTTATATGGTGTTTTCTCATTAGGCTAATATGTGTAACACAGACTTTTATCATTGTGCTGTAATTTGTACACTATTTGTAATGAATTTGTACAAAGTGACCTGTCAGCATTTCCTCTTGGTGTGAGATGCACAGAAAATACAAATATGTCTTATGCCTTCTATTTCACAGGTACCGTTATGTGAAATTAGTCTTTTGGTTAGCCTATCTGCATTCCCTCCATACAGTAGCATATGTAGACTGGAACGGCTCCAGATGGAGTCCAGCGAGATCTGGTCAAATCTATTAATGGGATCCCAGAGCCTTCATGATCACCTCTGTCTCCATTTGTTTAACTAGTTTGATCTCTGTTTAGACGTCTGCCCGCCTCAGTGAGGGGTTTCTTCTGAGACGTCTGGTATAGGCAAGGACAGGTGGTCTAACTCAACTATAGAGGTACACTGTCTGTCTGGCTTCAGAATGTGCTGCAGTGTAGACGGTCTTCTTATAGTACAGGACTGACATACTGAACGTGTAGCAACCAGCCGGTGTCCAGTGTCTGTAAATAAGACGGCTGTAGGCTAGCCTTGCCATAGTAGTCCTAGTAGTTGTCATCTGACCATCATGGAATCTCAGCCCCATACCTTCTCACCGAGATGCCCAGAACTGGCATTCCCATTCCTGACACCTCTAAACGTAGCATTCCGTCTGCCTCCTTAGCACTGCAGCCCAAAGTACATTAGCACCCACTAGTTTAGAAAAAGGAGTCCCCCTCTCAACAGCCTGCTATCTTACACCTCACTGTGTTCACATGGATGGCTTTTTATAGTTTCAAAAGTTATTTTACACATCAGAGACTATGCAAAAAAAGAAAGAAAAGTACACAAAGTGTGAAATTGGACTGCTTCCATTCCGTTTGCATTAAATGCACCTGTTTTCCACTAGGCGCTCATGGTTGTTTTGGTTGGTAAAGGAAGAAAGCATGTGATGGCTGAGTGATATGATTTTTCAATTCCATTTCAGCATTCTCTGAGGCACTCACGCAGGAATAACAGCATTCACTAATGCTATTCAACTGAGAGCTAACTCCAGGCTGTGTCTATTTAACATGGCCAGTATGCGGTTGCACTAGAAGACAGTGGCCCCTTTTCAGCGGATGAAATGGTCTCTTAGTTGTAAATTAAATTCCCACCGAGACTTGTTAGCGTCACCAGTTCTGTGGAACTCAGTGTCATGGCCTGAAAGCTTGTCCTTGGCAGTGGGTTGTGTATTATTTTAATAGCACTTCGTGACACCATCCTGTCAGGGCTAGCCTCATACTCTGCTTCCTATGATTAATATATAGAATACACTCAAGTGGTTCCTCTTAACCAGTTCACTTCTTCCAATTAATACTCTGATACTCTAAACAAATTGGGCAAGAGAAGTAAACCTAGTTTTCCCACAGAATTTTCGAGATATGACCAACAGTATTTTTTTATGGATGTAACCTTAACCCACCAATGTCATTCACTGACTTTTATAATAATAGGACTAATTTTGTGTGAAATGTTTAACTGTCAGGGGACTTCGCACTATATAGCTTAGTCAAAAAAAAATAGATATTTTTTATTTAACTAGGGAAGTCACAAAGAACAAATTCTTATTTGCAATGACGGTCTACACCGGCAAAACCCAGACGAAGCTGGGCCAATCATGCACCGCCCTATGGGACTCCCAATCACGCCCGGTTGTGATGCAGCCTGGAATTGAACCAGGGTGTCTGTAGTGACACATTAAGTACTGCGATGCAGTACCTTAGACCGCTGTGCCACTCGGGAGCAGTTACATAGATACGTATATGAGGAAAGTCAAATATAAAGGGACTTTTTGATTGAATTAAACAGGCTTAGGTTTTTCTTCTTCAACCCACTTCTTAATTGTTCCATTGTTTAGAGTGGTAATTCTAGTTAAGCCTGGTTCATACATCAGATAGAACCAGAAATCAAACTAAGAGAAGACCATTCTGTGGGTGTATCCTGTCCTCTCTTTCTTCTCCCACTTCTGTAGAAGTAGTATATCAGAGCCACTGCTCCCTCCCTCTCTGGCAGCAGTGTGGGAGGGGAGGGGCTATAGTGGAGAGTGGCCAGAGGAGAGGCAGGCTGTACTATGACAGCGTGTCAGACTGTTAGAGAGAGAGAGAAAGCAGACAGACACAGAGCAGGCAGCAGGAGCCCTTTAACTACTGCTACTCTAACTGCCTACATGGATAATCTACTGGCTGTTCTATTACCCGTTCCCTGAAGGGCATTTCTCTCCGAGTAACCCTAAAAGGAACTTTTTCTTAATCTGAAGATCATTTTGGTACAGAGTTGTGCAGGAAAGAGAGTAAGTACAACCCACTACTACAGAGGCAGCCCTGTATTCATTAAGAGTGCAGAGCGTTGCCTCAGTTAATCATTGATGTGTCTCCTGGGGTTTTGGTTACCTTGTGAAATGGACACTGCTGTCATTCTCCTGCCTCTCTCTGCATTATGGGCTATTTTATCTCTCTCTCTAAGTACACAGGGCTAAAGTGGGTGTGTGCTGCTGACATGAGACAGCCTCTCCCCAGTATTAAAAAAATTATAATAATAAGGTGATAGCAGGGCAGAGCTGCTTCTTCCTCTTCTTCGTATTCGTATTCATATTCGTAGTGGGTAGCTATAGGCTTGAGTGTGTTTTTCCTAGGTCCTCCTGCCTAAAGAGTTGTTGGTGTTGAACTCTTTTTTTTATTAGTATACTGTAATGTGTGTGTGTGTGTATGTATATATATATATATATATATATATATATATGTATATATATATATATATATATATATATATATATATACATATATATATATATATATATATATATATATATATATATTTTTTTCAAGTACAGCTATTTACCTGGGTGTGTTCACATTTAAAGGCCTATTAGACTGTGCGTGAGCGTCCATAGTAAGGGAGTGTTTTTTCTGAGCTGACGGCTCAGTCTCTCCAGCACAGAGAGCGTGTGACGGGGAATGGGGCCTCTCTCTACAGATAGGAGTGAGCGAATGTGGCAGGCAGTGCACTCACATCCTCTCCCAGCACGGGAACTTCCTGTGAACTCTGTGGCATGTGGTAAAGTTGGCTTTGTAAATGAAGGGAAAGAACAAACATAAAAAATGACATCAGATCTCATTTGAGAGTGTGTTGGCGTGATTATGCCTCCCTTAGTGGTCGAGAGCTGTGCAGCAGGACTGTTGTGGTGGTTGGGGTTGTGATGTGATGCCAGTCAGGGTTTTTTGCTGTGGGTCTTGCAGGGCATCTTCAGGCCAGAGGCTGCAGGTGTTATTGTGTGAAACTCAAACCTCCCACCCTCACTCTGCTGGCAGCACAGTCGTGACATAATGCCTGCCAATGTGTTAGGTGTGTTCATTATGACAGAAATTGAAACTGAATCTATTCTATGAAGATGATTAACAAGCCAGCCTTTGTTACACTATGTGCCTTTCTTTGGAGAGGGAGGATTTATCTTACTAGTGCACACTGGTCAGTGCCTACTTTTTGTTACGATAGGGTGTCAACATCAACCTATTCAGCACTACATAGCCTAGATACAGTATCACTGGAGTGCAATATGAACCACTATGGAATGTATCTCTCAAAGGCCAGTTCATTTTAGCCTGAGGGTGTAGTCCAGTTATGTGACTCGACAGCTGGACATGTGATAGCCATCGCGAACATGGACATGCTATAGGAGACAAAACAAATACAGCAAATGTAGAACTACAGTAGAGATATTCAATCTTTTTACAACAAACAGTCAAAGGGAGTTCCTATCAGAATGAGAGGACAGATCAATTAATATATTCTTCAAACAGAGTGAATTCTGTTTCCTAGTTCATTTGGAAATGTGTCGATTTCCATGTCTGATGCACATTTGTGAGGAGAAGAAAAGCCTGCCTGTGCTGATGACCTTGTCTCTGTGTTTTCTTTTGCTCTGATCTGTAAAGACAACAGCTGGCAACAGCATTCTGGGTACAGAAGCCTTGACAATGAGCTGCCTGTATGACTCTGTCACAAAGAGTTTGGCTTGTTGGTAAAGGACGGTGCCTGATATCAATAACTCAAATCCACACTCTAGCTACTCACTTCTAGCATCCCATTGGGAGATGGACATCTCATTGGCGCACATATTCTATATACTGTTAATGGATGGAGTCTATACCCTTAGATATGAACTGTAGGTTTATATAGTGGTATTCTCAATGCCAAATGTAAAGATTAAATATCTAGTTTGGATATTGTGCTTTGACAATAACGTTAATTGATCATGTAACGCCTAAAGTCAATATTATTTCATGGCTGTTTTTAGCTACAACCACTACATCCAGAATACCCAGCTCTCCCTCTGCACAGTGGAAGGCCTTTCTTGATTTGCTGTTCCAGCAGCTGAGAGGGGCACAAAGCAAAGAAAGAAAAACAGTGCTTCTGTGCACTGAAGCTTCACAATGTGATCGCAATGGACAACCTGTTACAGATTAGTGATTGGGCTCAGAGAAAAGAAGAAATACATCACACTGTAGTGTCTTTGCGCAGCACAACTCTCCCTGGCCCCGCTCTAGCACAACTCTCCCTTACTCCCCTCTAGCACAACTCTCCCTGGCCCCGCTCTAGCACAACTCTCCCTTACTCCCCTCTAGCACAACTCTCCCTGACTCCCCTCTAGCACAACTCTCCCTGGCTCCCCTCTAGCACAACTCTCCCTGGCTCCCCTCTAGCACAACTCTCCCTGACTCCCCTCTAGCACAACTCTCCCTGACTCCCCTCTAGCACAACTCTCCCTGACTCCCCTCTAGCACAACCCTCCCTGGCCCCGCTCTAGCACAACCCTCCCTGGCCCCGCTCTAACGCAGCCCTCCCTGGCCCCGCTCTAGCACAACCCTCCCTGGCCCCGCTCTAGCACAACACTCCCTGGCCCCGCTCCCTGGCACATGCTTCCAATCACACTCATCATAATCCCAGGGGTCTTTTCTCAGCATTAATCAGATTCCTCTTCATCTGTTGGTTTAGGCACAGTGACTCAGTACCTGTCAGTGTTTGTGTGTGCATGTCTACGCACTTGCTTGTACGTGTGTGTGTGTGAAATGGATCATGCAATTCGTTCTGGTAGTAAAAATGAGGAATGTAAATAAACTTCAATCCTCACTCAACCGATCAGCTTAGTTTACTGAGGAACCATATTAAGTAATGTGAGTGATCTGAAACACTGTCTCTCTGAGGACCCATCCACCATTATTACATTTGACAGTTGAGCCGTCGTTCTTATTCAGAGCGACTTACAGGACCAATTAGGGTTACGTGCCTTGCTCAAGGGCACATCAACAAATGTTTCACCTAGGCGGCTTGGGGATTCGAACCAACGGCCTTTCGGTTACTGGCACTCTTAACTGCTAGGCTACCTGCCTACCTATTATGGTGACTGACTGCTACTTGATGTTTGTCAACCACAGCTGGGACTGAGGTGCTATAATAAGGGTATTCATGTGAGAGAGCTGTTCAGTTCTGCTGTGCTGTTGGTGGATGTATTGCATGAGTGAGAGAGGGGTTAATAACAGGAAGAGGGGGATGGGATGTGGAGTGGCCAGCCACTTGTAACCTGAAGGTTAAACATGGGCCTTCAGAGAGTGCTATTGCTGTGTACTTACTGATGGGAACTCTGCAAACAGGCATTCAGGGAGCTCAGCTAGCAGTCTCGAGTGTTGTCCCAGTCCAGAGTAGTCCAGTCACCATGGCAAGATGTGGGAAATGGCTGTGGACATGGATCCTAGGCAGAACCCTGTGTTTGCTTGGCTGTCTCAGAGAGCCTCAGATCTGTCTCTTAACCCCTTTGAGAAGTGCACAGAAACACGCCACGTGTACTATGAAGTGCCTCAGGCTTCCACCTTATTTTAACTGTAACGTTACACAGGCCCGTGGAATAGTTTTGAGAAGACATTTGGAATATGTTTACACGTGGGTCAGCGTTTCTCATGTGTCCGTGTGAGAATGGCAAAATTGTCTTCAGGGCGCACTGTCCGTCACCCTCGGGTTCACATCGGTTCTTCTTGCATGTCCATGTTTCAAGCATTATACTGTTGTATTTTAAACAGTGGTGAGCTGGGGAATGTGAGTTTCTGTACCTCTCTAACTAATGCTCGACCTGGAGGGGAGCTAAATGTGTGACCTGCGTACTCCAAACTTGTCTATATGAAGTGTTTGTCACTTGTGTTGGTATGCCCCTCTCTGACGCCAGTGTGAGAGCTCCTGTATGTGATGATTGGAATCATCTTTGGCCAATAGGAGCCTCCCCCTTCCCCGCTGCAGTGATTGGATCATGACCTCCCAGCATTCCAGGTTGTGCTCTTTATGCAACTAATGGCGCTGCTGACCCTCCCAGACATTCCAGCTGCAGACCACTGATCAAATGAGGCTTTTAATTGCTTTTCTACTATAAACAAGTTTTTTGTGATAATATGTTCTTTATCAATTATCCAATTATGTGAAGGCCAGCTGAACGTTTAGCCTATGCCTAGCTGAGAAGTCACATGCTCATTACTGTGTTGTTGGATGATTCTGTCCTCCTCTAACCTACCAAGTGTCTGATGGAGAATGTCGGTCACATGTTATCCAGTCAGGAATCCCTGCTGATAGTTAGGAGTGGGAGGCGTGCACAGAGGAGAACAGGGAGGAGAGATGCTGGTATTTAGTCATTGCGTGCGCAGCTGGAATCCACAAACGAAGGAGTGAGTGAGGGTAGAATGCTGGCTTTATCCCCCTAGTTCACTTCTCCATGGCTGTGTGCAGTCATGAAAGAAGACCTGCGCTGCTCTCTGCCTCGCTTCACGTCTCGCTGTATGAGCATGACGCACACCAGAGCTGCAACATTTTACAACCCCTCGCCAAAAGTCAAAGGCTCTGCCAGCTATGCCTTTCTTATGCTAATGCAGACGAGCCCTCGCTGTAGTTAGCCTTGTGTTAGGTTAGCACATGACAGCTCATGTCATGACCCACTTAGCAAAACTTTGCACAGAGCAGCACCTCATAAAATATAGGCCTACCGAACTGTTTTACCAACTCCTTTTACAGCGTGATCGTTAACAACATGATAGCATACTGTACTGTTCTTTTTATCTACACTGCACAGTCTGTACTTAGCACTACAGATATGGAATATGAGGAGTGAGGTGAACTGCATGACTGATAGTAGACAGTGGTAGTCTAAAAGCCTCTTGTGGAAACACTGTAATCCAGGTAGGCAAGCATTGCAGGTGTTTGAGGTGAGAGACACAGTAGGCACAGTTCAGTCTGAATAATTAATGGTATTGGATCGAATATGTGATATATGAAGAGCCAGGGCAAGACATCCGTTTGGCCTTTGAAAGATGCTAACGTCTTATCCCGGTGCTTTCTCATGGTGTGAGTGACCGCAGGGTTCAGATAACTGTCCTTTCCTCTGTCCACCCTGGCACCTGTCCACTCAACTGTCTGCCTGACTACACAGGTCTGGGCAGCCTGGGAGGGAGACAGTTACAGATTTGCTGCTGATGCTGCCTGGGGTCCAGCAAGGCTTTCAGACATCTGGGGGAATGGAGCTGCTTAACATGCAGGTAGCAGCTCACAGGAAGGAACTAACGCTTTTGATGCATTGATGCTCATTTTCCCCACTGCCGCTAGCATGGTCGGTGGGACAGAGGAACAGAGAGAGGGCTGCTGGTTAATTGGTTCAGGTCATATAGATATTTTCATGCTGTCCTTCTACACAGCTCTGCTTTAGTCTGTAAAAGACTGCTCCTCATGCTCCTGAATTAATAAAGTAGGAAAAGGGACCTTCTTGTGTTTATTTGGAGGCTGCTGTACTATTTATTGCGATGGGGTTGCCCAAAAGAAAGAGCTACGCTGTGTGCTTGCTTTTGTACTGAACAACAAAGCAGCAGAGCCTTGTTTTTCAAGTTACAGTTCACCCTTGAGTTGCAGGGTATTTTGGGAGATTACCTTATATGGCTCCTGAAAGATACTTTATGCTCATTGTCTGAATTATGTCTTCTTCAAATGACTGTCTTCCTGCTGTTCCCTATAATCAGTTGACTCTGGATCCAGGCAAAAAAGAAAACCTTTGGTTTGTTCAGTCCCAGCTCTAAGGTCAAGCAAGCTTTTTACAACCTGATAGTCGTCTAGTCTACCCAGCTGCATTTAGTCTACCTCATAGATTAACCTACAAAATGTCTCAGATAATAAAATAGGTTATCATTGTTCCGGTTCTGCATCTTTCTTTTGTGTATATTGGAAATTCATGGCTACACACCTTCCTTCATAATTCTAGACTCACTAAAGCAACATCTATCTTGCTCTGCTCATGTCTGGAAAGGAGATTGCATCAGAGGACTTGACCTGTGGTATGACATGCCCTAACCCCTATGTTGTGAAAGTAGGTGAAGATGTCTGAGGAAATTCTATGTGGGCTTGGCTCTAATATGGTATTGAAGAGGCTCAGCTTTCCTGTAACAGATCATTTCACTGCCATCTCTCCATGACATCAGCTCCCACCTCCATGCCTGCAGCCGCAGGGCCCTGCACAGAGCTGAGCTGTGTGGACGTGTCAGGACTGTGATTGGATCTCACACGCATCATCCACTGCACTCTACGGCTGGGCCCTTCACTGCAAACAAAGGCCACAGGAACTTCAAGGGTCCTTTTGAAGTTCACTTCACTCCGTACTACATTAACCAACAATCCTCTGCAGAGCCAGTGAAAGCTAACTCCCACTAGCAAAAATCTGATATAAAGGTTATCAACTTATGCATTTTATGCATGTATCTTTGCTCGGTGTCAATGAAAAGGAGAAATTAAATGTATATCCTTTTTCTTAGTCATTAAGTTTAATTTGCACTCTACTACTTCAGAGTGCTAGTTATCTGCACCATGCTACATAAGAGATCTCTGCCTTTATGTACATTCAATCAGTTGCACTGAACAGTGTTATCTGATAGGCTGTCAATCCCCTTATTATGCTTGTCCGGTTAAATAGAGAGGGCAGTCCGTCAGCCTTACTTTAACTCATCTAACCCAGCACAACTTTTTACTAAGAAATATGAAGAAAACAGATTCAAGGGAAAACTTAATAGAACAGGCCCTCCAATGTGAAGGTACATTTTGGAGATGATCGTCAATTAGACCTAAAAATATACATTTTAATATTAAAATAAAAAATGTATGGTTGCTAAAATCCTAATAGTTCATCTAATTTCAGTTTGTGACAAAACAAAAGCAGAGAGAATCATTGTACCATCGAAACCACTGTGAAATATCTCAATAAACAAACATTTTCATCTGTTTGAAGCTGGTCTAAAAGACACAAAAACATAACTTTAAAAACAGGAAGCATAGAAATAGCGCACATAGAACAGATCTACCACTTTTTAGATTTGCTTTCAATAAGAATGACAAATCTATAACTCACATTTCTATGTGCATTTGGTCAGATTGCCCGAAAAGATACATATTGCAGCTTTAAACAAAAGTTACAGTAGGCGCTGTGTTACGCTTTAGTGTTCCATGGCTATCAGGTTAACACTGAGTGACAAGACCGCATCTCCTCCAGATTGCCAACCAGGCTGCCCCCTTTTGAGGTCCCCATTAGCTTTTGCAGAGGCTGCAGCTATTCTTCTTGGGGTCCACAAAAAACACACAACTTGACAAGTAACAAAACACTAAGACACTTAAACACTAAGACAAGGACAGTCACACACATTCTAAATACAATGATATACAAACAATACAACAACAAAAAATTATAGAAACAATACAACAACAAACATGATGTGTGTTAGTGTCGAGGTTTATTGGGTGCCACTGAGTGGAATGTACCCTACGTATCTGTGTTCTAAAGGATTGATGACATGACTGGGATGACTGGGTTTCTAATGCCTTGGTGACTCTTTAAGAATAAGTAGCATACTATCGATCACTCCAACTTGAGGTCACTGCAAGTGACACTCCACAAAAAAAAGTCTGTCTGGTAGATAAAGACAACCAGGGGGCTTTGGCTGGTTCTTAGTATCATCCCCCACTAATTTCAAGGCTAAGAGAGAAGAAGAGGAACTTGAGCAACCACAGGCATCAGCAAGTCAGCATCTGCTGCCCCAGGATCAGTAGCACTTGATTTACATATCTCTGTAAAACAGATTTTGTGAACCTGATTGGCAAAAGAATATCAGACAGGCAATCTTTTCACTGTAACATGGTTTACAATTCCATCTCAAAATGTTAGGCGAGCATTTTCTCCCGTCTGCAGCCCAGAGGACAGCTCTTATCACACAGAGCACAGCCTGACTACAAAGGTAGAGCAGAACAGTCTACATGTTAAGGCAACCTCTGCATTCAGATTGAACTGGGAGACCTATATTTATTATTACCTCTGTAATGATCATTACGACATTTCTGCAGTATGCAGATGTGCTACACGAATGCTCAGATGAAGATTTACTACAGTACAAGCCAGTGTTGGGGAGTATTGAACTACATGTAGTTCAACTAGTAATATAACTACATTTTGCAGTAGCTTGGTGGTAGTTGAACTAAATTCAAAATATTGGTACCGTTTTAAGTATTTAATTACTGTTTTGCGGTGTATCTAACTATTGGAACTACACACTACTTTTTTACAAAAAGATTAGAAAAATATGGGTGGAGTCAGCAAGTATGTCCTTTTATTTTTGCCATCAAACCTGCCTAATTCTCATGTGAAACATAGTTAGTCTTTAATAGGCTAAATTACACATTCTGTCAACACCTGACCCCAGAGACATCTTTTATTGCAATTTTTTTGCCTGACATTTCAGATTTAGATATGATAATTTTTCATGGGGAAGCTTGGATGTAGTGTACTACCTTTTCAAAGTAAACAATATTTTTCTTACGGGTAGCTTTAGAGTAGCTTAACTTATTCTAGTGTGAAGTAATTGTTAGTTTGGTAAACTATGAGTAGCTTCCACAACCCTGCATTGAAATATCCATTTATAATCTTCCCATAGCAAATAAGAGCAGCTTACATGCAAACTGGTGCATGGAAGAGGGTGACCACAGACAAGCCTGAAGGATGAAAGTTATGATCACAGTCAAATAGTGAACAGATATGAAGTACATCAAAGAGGGAACATGTTAATGTCACCCCCCAGTTGGCTGTTATCGCCATCAGTTTTGTATATATGTATTTATTGCTTGCAGCTTTTTTCTCCTGTTTCTGGTACTCTACTGAGGACACTTGTATGACTGCTTCATATGCATAATCTCCTCTTGCTCCTCTCAGACATGATAAATAATCAATGTTATCCTCCAGGTCAGTGGCTCCCAGACAGGGGTACTAGGACCCCTGGGGGTACTTGTCCTATCCACAGGGGGTACTCAAAAAGACTCATGAGACCATATGCCTACTGGTAGAATGCACATGAGGGGGTACTTCAGGGGTACTCCGGGCAGACCAAAATTAATTTGTTGGTACAGGAACCCAAAAAGGTTGGGAACCACTGATCTAGGTCATATTATGCATAATTCATATAGAGTTGTATGCCATTTCTCTGTTCTTCATACAGTAAGCTGTGTGGAATGTGTGCAGGGTTTGCTATGAGCTGACCACAAGTACTCTGTCATAGAGAGACTCCTGCTCCTGTGTAGACATTCACCGAGACACGGCATTAGTAGGAGATGTGTTGGGCTCACTGATTGATATTGAGTGAAGGTGATGTGCAGTGCTGCTGACCAGAGCTCAGCATAGAGAAGACATTGGGAAGAGGGAGAGTGATGGGCAAGGGGAGGGTCAGGGTTTTCGGACCTGCTCTCTGAGAAACCCTGGTGTGCAGGCATCTGTCAGTAACAGGCCATGGGTGGAGGGGGAGGGGATGGACGAGGAGAAGGAGATGTGGGTGTCTATAGGGGCTGTGTGTCAGTGATGGCAGTGTGTAGGAGCAGAGGCTGAGCCCTTTATCAGCCCTACACAGTGATGGATGGATGGATGGGCTGAGCACACTACCCTGCACTGGCCAGCGCTCAGAGCATCTGTCTAAGCCTCTAAGCTATTGGAATGTGTGCAACCTTTCTCTATGGCCATCCAGAGGGGACACCCACACACCATTGTTTATAGCAGTTCAAGAATTCAGACCATCTTAATCGATTTTTTTAAGCAGACTCCAATCTGAATACATTTTCCAGCTGGTTGAAGCAAGATGGTGATTTCAAGTAGAGATTCAAATAGAGCACTGGGGCGTGTACCCTTATTCACTCACATTCTGAAATAGCCTAATCTGCTTGTTTCTAGTCTCACATGTTTTTCTATATGTTATCTTTGCAAAGCCTTTACCTCATAGTTCTCCTAGTCTCAAGGGAGTTTTGCTAAAGAATCGTTTAAATGCTTTTATGTTATCTATGCAGGTTCCATCTGGTGATCAATAACTATTGATTGGTTGAGTGACCATTCAATGACAAATTAAACAACTGAACGAAATGTTAATGAAAGCACTTAGGCTATGTATTCGTACAACCTGATGTGTATTCGTCAAACCTGATGTGTTAGTCATTTAAAAGGCATACATCCACAGTGTACTTTTGAACTAACAATAATAGGCCATTTCCATTTAAAAAAAACATATCTACCACATGCAGTCAGAACTAAAGCAAAACAGAAACTAACTAGAGATACAAAGTCCTGCAGATTGTAACAAGCTTAGCATATCAGGGTCCATATTGCCCCAGTAGTAAATGCACAAAGAAGGATACAGGGAGATAATTCCAAACAATAGGAAACATTTAGAGCGGGAGCAGCAAACTTTTGGACTGCTCTGACCTACTTTCAGCAACCAGGAATTTTACAGCTCCTCACCTGTGTCTCACAGACGCTTTGACCCCTCATAAACCGAGCACGGCTGGATATCTTAAACAGCTCGCTGACAGTGGGCTCGAGAATATTTCTGAAGTAGCACATTTCAGAGTGGATTGTATAGTTAAATTAATTCCTTTCTGTACTGTTTTCCTAATGGAAATCCATAGAGTATCCAACATTTGTATTTTCTGGTATTTTTCTTTCATATGCTCGAATGTGACATTCAAGCTCAAATGGTCTAGGAGGTTTGAGAGCCTGTCATGGCCTGTCAGGCTGGTGTGACTGTGATCATATGAGGGTCTCCTTTAGGCTGTAATGAAGACAGCAGCCCCCCTGTGAGTCATCCTGCAGGCCCTTTGTCTGTATGTGTCATGGAAAAGACTGCATATCATCCCACTGTCAGGGCTGCATGTGCATCTCATTACTGGGTGTCCACATAATTAGCTAGCCAGGCTCTGTCCCCATTCAGCACACACAAACCCTGCTCCAAGGGCAAATCAATAGTAGAGTGAGAGGGGAGAGAAGGGAGGACTGGCCTGGGTTTAGCATATACCCACCCCAGCATACAGTGCTGTATCTCCTGATTGTCCCAGCAGTAATTGTGCAACACATTTGGAATGATAATTGCTCTGACTGCATGTAGAACAGCTCTGTGAGTGCTGTGAGCCAGGAGGCTCAACAGATCCTCTCTAATGGCTGCTGATAAGGATGTCCAGTGGGTATTCACCCCCCTTTGATTTTTTCACATTTTGTTGCGTTACAAAGTGGGATTGAGAGAGAGAGAATTTTGATTTGGTGTCATTGGTTTACACAATATACTCCATATTGTCAAAGTGCAAAGAAAATTATATATATTTTTTACAGAATAATACCAATAAAATAACAAAAATATAGTTGTTGCATAAGTATTCAGCCTTTTTGTTTAAGCAAGCCTAAAATAGTTCAGGAGTAAAATTTGGCTTAACAAATCTCATAATAAGTTACATGGACTCACTCAGTGTGAAATAATAGTGGTTGACATAATTTTTTAATGACTAACCCTTCCGCTGTCCCCCATACACACAACATCTGTAACAGATACAACTACAAAACCAGGGAGCTTTTCGGAAGCGTCATGGAGAAGGGTAGGGATTGTAGATTGGTAACAATAACAAATCAGACATTGAATATCTCGTTAAGCATGGTCAAGTTAATAATTCTGCTGTGGATTATGTATTAAATCACCTAGACACATCAAAGATGCAGTCGTCGTTCTGAACTGAGCTGCAGGACAGGAAGGAAATTGCTCAGGGATGTCACCATGAGGCCAGCTACAGAGTTCAATGGCTGTGATGGGGGAAAACTGAGGATGAATCAACGTCGTTGTAGTGACTCCACAATAATGACCTAAATGACAGAGTGAAACGAAGAATAGAAATATACAGAATCAAAATACAACAAAACATTCATCCTGTATGTAACAAGTCACTAAAGCAGGGGTTCTTAAACTTTTTCAGCCTGGGACCCAAATGAGAAATTCTGTGTTTTCCTGGGACCCAAGTTTAGGAAAATATGCAACTATACATAAATATTGGTACATTTCCTTGCCCTTATGCCTAAAACAAATGCATTATTGTCACGCTCTGACCTTAGATATCTCTGTTTTCTTTATATTTTGGTTAGGTCAGGGTATGACGAGGGTGGGTATGCTAGTTTTTGTATTGTCTAGGGTTTTTATATGTCTAGGGGTTTTGTAGGTCTAGGTAATTTGTATGTCTATGGTGGCCTGATATGGTTCCCAATCAGAGGCAGCTGTTTATCGTTGTCTCTGATTGGAGATCATATTTAGGTAGCCATTTTCCCTTTTGTGTTTGTGGGTTCTTGTTCTATGTTTAGTTGCCTGGCTGCACTATTCATATTAGCTTCACGGTTCGTTTTGTTAGTTTGTTCAGTGTTCATTCTTTTAATAAATATAGAATGTACGCATACAACGCTGCGCCTTGGTCCGATTCATACGACGAACGTGACAATTATAGACAAAAACAAATAACAATGAAATTAAATATCCATGTAAATATATATTAATGTTTATTTTCCCCCATTAAAAACACTCTTACATATCTGTTTAGGTTGGAACTGTTGCTGTTAAAATACAATAAATCATTTTCATTCTGAACTGGAATAAACTGATTGATCCCATCACACAGATGTAGACCAGAAAACACAGAGACACACAGTCCTAATGAGAGCAGGTCTATTCTGGGCTCTGTTGACAGTACAACACTGAGGTCATGCTCAGCCTTAACTGTTTCTGTACTTGTTTTTTAAGTATGTCAGAGTTGAGATCTTTGACTCGCATAGATATGTAGTGCCAAACTGGACCAGAACATCTACTGCTTTTTCAGTCAGGCAGGAGACAGCTTCCTGCTGTAGATGAACAACCCAGAACTGTGTGAGTGTGTTTGCCTCAAAAAGCATCTTGCTTCAATCAGTTTATTCCATTTAAGAATAAAAAATATTATTGTATTTTAACAGCAACAGTTCCAACCTAGACCACTTTTCAACAATAATTTCTACAGTAAGATGTACAGTAGGCCTGATCATTTTTCATCTTCATTTGTACAGTCGTGGCCAAAGTTTTGAGAATGACACAAATATTAATTTTCACAAAGTCTGCTGCCTCAGTTTGTATGATGGCAATTTGCATATACTCCAGAATGTTATGAAGAGTGATCAGATGAATTGCAATTAATTGCAAAGTCCCTCTTTGCCATGCAAATGAACTGAATCCCCCAAAAACATTTCACTGCATTTCAGCCCTGTCACAAAAGGACCAGCTGACATCATGTCAGTGATTCTCTCGTTAACACAGGCGTGAGTGTTGACAAGGACAAGGCTGGAGATCACTCTGTCATGCTGATTGAGTTTGAATAACAGACTGGAAGCTTCAAAAGGAGGGTGTTGCTTGGAATCATTGTTCTTCCTCTGTCAACCATGGTTACCTGCAAGGAAACACGTGGTGTCATCATTGCTTTGCACAAAAAGGGCTTCACAGGCAAGGATATTGCTGCCAGTAAGATTTCACCTAAATCAACCATTTATCAGATCATCAGCAGGCAGGTTTGAGTGCATCTGCACGCACAGTGAGGCGAAGACTTTTGGAGGACGGCCTGGTGTCAAGAAGGGCAGCAAAGAAGCAACTTCTCTCTGGGAAAAACATCAGGGACAGACTGATATTCTGCAAAAGGTACAGGGATTAGACTGCTGAGGACTGGGGTAAAGTCATTTTCTCTGATGAATCCCCTTTCCGATTGTTTGGGGCATCCGGAAAAAAAGCTTGTCCGGAGAAGACAAGGTGAGCGCTACCATCAGTCCTGTGTCATGCCAACAGTAAAGCATCCTGAGACCATTCATGTGTGGGGTTGCTTCTCAGCCAAGGGAGTGGGCTCACTCACAATTTTGCCTAAGAACACAGCCATGAATAAAGAATGGTACCAACACATCCTCTGAGAGCAACAGGTACAGGAACAGTTTGGTGACGAACAATGCCTTTTCCAGCATGATGGAGCACCTTGCCATAAGGCAAAAGTGATAACTAAGTGGCTCGGGGAACAAAACATTGATATTTTGTGTCCATGGCCAGGAAACTCCCCAGACCTTAATCCCATTGAGAACTTGTGGTCAATCCTCAAGAGGCGGGTGGACAAACAAAATCACACAAATTCTGACAAACTCCAAGCCTTGATTATGCAAGAATGGGCTGCCATCAGTCAGGATGTGGCCCAGAAGTTAATTGACAGCATGTCAGGGCGGATTGCAGAGGTCTTGAAAAAGAAGGGTCAACACTGCAAATATTGACTCTTTGCATCAACTTCATGTAATTGTCAATTAAAGCCTTTGACACTTATGAAATGCTTGTAATTATACTTCAGTATTCCATAGTAACATCTGACAAAAATATCTAAAGACACAGAAGCAGCAAACTTTGTGGAAATTAATATTTGTTTCATTCTCAAAACTTTAGGCCACGACTGTACTGTTACTAAGGTTGCACTATCAGTAGCTAGCTTGCTTTGGCGAATGATAGCTATTAGCTGTGTACAAGGCCAGTGGATTGTTTGAAAGAGAAACTCACATCTACTACTATGAGAGATAGTTAGTACTCCCTTATTTATGCTTTTCATCACCTGTTATACAATGACAACAATACCTTGCTAGCTGACTTACTTTTTCACTGTCGAAGCACTGTTTCCTGAAGCATTCTGCCCTGTTCTGAAAGAACTTCCTGGGTTTACCATCATGCTGTGGATGTTTGGTCAGGACCTGTCATTTCATTACTAAGCACTTCCCCGCACAAAACACATTGTGGGCGCTCCTCGTTATACGTTTCTATGAAAGAGAAACTCATCGCTGTATATGCGTTTCATGACAATTGAGCTCAGTCAGAACTTGTGACTAGCATGAATCCATTTGATGACAGCTGTGAGTGATGGCGAGTGGGAATGACAAGTCAGTGGCAGACAGCGCATCATCTGCTGCTGAACGACAGCGCTGCATCGCGTGTGTCGTGGAGTAATCTTCAAGAAAACTGCAAAAAAAATATCAGGTAAACCGCAAAGCACATGGGCATCTCCCTCTCACACTCACGCACCTGCCAAACTGAGCAGAGACCGCTGCTAAGCAGAGAGCACACTTGACCAAATCAATTCCAGTAATGAATGAAATAATTATATATTTACTCTGACACATCACGACCCACCATTATCAGGTCCGCGTCGGTCGCGACCCATACTTTAAGAAAGGCTGCACTAAAATAATAGTGACAAAATACATGGCAAAGGAATACACTTTTTGGCCTAAATGCAAAGCCTTATGTTTGGGGCAAATCCAACACAACACATCACTGAGTAAATTCCCCCTTACTTTCAAGCACGGGGGTGGTTGCATCATGGTTTGGGTATACTTCACATCGGCAAAAACTGGAATTTTTCAGGATAAAAAGAAACGGGATGAAGCTAAGCACAGGCAAAATCCTAGAGGAAAACTTGCTTCAGTCTGCTTTACACAAGACACTGGGAGACTAATTAACCTTTCAGCATGACAATAAATCAAATTGTATTTGTCACATGCTTCGTAAACAACAGGTGTAGACTAACAGTGAAATGTTTACTTACGGGCCCTTCCCAACAAGGCAAAAAAATAAAAAGAGAAATAGTAGAAAAAATATATAAATATAAACACAACGAATAAATAGAAAAATAATAACAAAAGTTATAAATACACAATGAGTAACGATAACTTGGCTATATACACTGGTTACCAGTACCGAGTCGATGTGCAGGGATACAAGGTATTGAGATAGATACAGTGCATTCAGAAAGTATTCATACCCCATGACTTTTTCAGTTTTGTCAGGCTTGTTCTAAATTGGATTAATTCGTTTTTTTCCCTCATCAATTTACACACTACCCAATAATGGAAAAGCAAAAAAAAAAAATAGATTACACATTTGCATAAGTATTCAGACCCTTTACTCAGTACTTTGTTGAAGAACCTTTGGCAGCGATTACAGCCTCGAGTCTTTTTGGGTATGACGCTACAAGCTTTGCACACTTTGTGGAGTTTATCCCATTGTTCTCTGCAGATCCTCTCAAGCTCTGTCAGGTTGGTTGGGGAGCGTTGTTGCACAGCTATTTTCAGGTCTCTCCAGAGATGTTCGATTGGGTTCAAGTCCCGGCTCTGGCTGGGCCTCAAGGACATTCAGAGACTTGTCCCAAAGCCACTCCTGTCTTGTCTTAGCTGTGTGCTTAGGGTCGTTGTCCTGTTGGAAGGTGAACCTTTGCCCCAGTCTGAGGTCCTGAGCGCTCTGGAGCAGGTTTTCATCAAGGAACTCTCTGTACTTTGCTCTGATCATCTTTCCCTCGATCCTGACTAGTCTCCCAGTCCCTGCCATTAAAAACATCCCCACAGCATGATGCTGCCACCATTATGCTTCACCATAGAGATGGTGCCAGGTTTCCTCCTGATGTGACGCTTAGCATTCAGGCCGAAGAGTTCAATCTTGGTTTCATCAGATCAGAGAATCTTGTTTCTCATGGTCTGAGAGTCCTTTATGTGCCTGTTGGTTGAGAGGTTGAGAGCTTCAACTTCCTTGGTGTCCACATCAACAACAAACTAGAATGGTCCAAACACACCAAGACAGTCGTGAAGAGGGCACGACAAAGCCTTTTCCCCCTCAGGAAACTATAAAGATTTGGCATGGTCCTGAGATCCTCAAAAGGTTCTCCAGCTGCAACATCGAGAGCATCCTGACTGGTTGCATCACTGCCTGGTACGGCAATTGCTCGGCCTCCGACCGCAAGGCACTACAGAGGGTAGTGCGTACGGCCCAGTACATCACTGGGGCAAAGCTGCCAGCCATCCAGGACCTCTACACCAGGCGGTGTCAGAGGAAGGCCCTAAAAATTGTCAAAGACCCCAGCCACCCCAGTCATAGACTGTTCTCTCTACTACTGCAAGGCAAGCGGTACCGGAGTGCCAAGTCTAGGTCCAAAATGCTTCTCAACAGTTTTTACCCCCAAGCCATAAGACTCCTGAACAGGTAATCAAATGGCTACCCGGACTATTTGCATTGTGTGCCCCCCCCAACCCCTCTTTTACGCTACTGCTGCTCTCTGTTTATCATATATGCATCGTCACTTTATCTATACATTCATGTACATACTACCTCAATTGGCCCGACCAACCAGTGCTCCGGCACATTGGCTAACCGGGCTATCTGCATTGTGTCCCGCCACCCACCACCCGCCAACCCCTCTTTTATGCTACTGCTACTCTCTGTTCATCATATATGCATAGTCACTTTAACCATATCTACATGTACATACTACCTCAATCAGCCTGACTAACCGGTGTCTGTATGTAGCCTCGCTACTTTTATGGCCTCGCTACTGTATATAGCCTCGCTACTGTTATTTTTCACTGTCTTTTTACTGTTGTTTTTATTTATTTACTTAACTTTTGTTCACCTAAACCTTTTTTGCACTATTGGTTAGAGCCTGTAAGTAAGCATTTCACCGTAACGTCTACACCTGTTGTATTCGGCGCACGTGACAAATAAACTTTGATTTGATTTGACTTCAAGCGGGCTGTCTTAACTTTTACTGAGGATTGGCTTCAGTCTGGCCACTCTACCATGAAGGCCTGATTGGTGGAGTGCTGCAGAGATGGTTCTCCTTCTGGAAGGTTCTCCCATCTCCACAGAGGAACTCTGGTCCTCTGTCAGAGTAACCATTGGGTTCTTGGTCACCTCCCTCACCAACGCGCTTCTCCCCTGATTGCTCAGTTTGGCCGGGCGACCAGCTTTAGGAAGAGTCTTGGTGGTTCCAAGCTTCTTCCGTTTAAGAATTATGGAGGCCACTGTGTTCTTGGGGACAATGCTGCAGAAATGTTTTGGTTACCTTCCCCAGATCTGTGCCTCGTCACAGTCCTGTCTCCGAGCTCTACGTACAATTACTTTGACCTCATGGCTTGGTTTTTGCTTTGACATGCACTGTCAACTGTGGGATCTTATATAGCCAGGTGTGTGCCTTTCCAAACCATGTCTAATCAATTGAATTTACCACAGTTGGACTCCAATCAAGTTGTAGAAACATCTCAAGAATGATCAATGGAAACAGGATGTACCTGAGCTCAATTTTGAGTCTCATAGCAAAGTGTCTGTATACTTATGTAAATAAGGTATTTGTTTTTTTTGTATGTACACATTTGCAAACATTTCTTAAAAACCTGTTTTCTCTTTGGCATTGAGGTATTGTGTGGATTGGTAAGGGAAAAAACATATTTAATACATTTTAGAATAAGGCTGTAACATAACAAAATGTGGAAAAAGTCAAGGGGTCTGAATACTTTCCGAATGTACATATAGGTAGGGATAAAGTGACTAGGCAACGTGATAGATAATAAACAATAACAGCAGCGTATGTGATGAGTCAAAAGAGCTTAGTGCAAAAGGGTCAATGCAGATATTTCAGGTAGCTATTGGTTAACTATTTAACTAACTATTTAGCAGTCTTATAGCTTGGGGGTAGAACATGTTCAGTGTCCTGTTGGTTCCAGACTTGGTGCGTCGGTACCACTTGCCGTGCTGTAGCAGAGAGAACAGTCTATGACTTGGGTGACTTGAGTCTTAGAACATGTTTAGGGCCTTCCTCTGACACCACCTGGCTTAGAGTTCCTGGATGGCAGGTAGCTCGACCCTCTGTAATGCCTACAACACAAGACTAAATCTTCATTGGAGTTGCTTACCGAGAAGACAGGGAATGTTCCTGAGTGACTAAGTTAGTTTCGACTTAAATCTGAAAATCTATGGCAAGATTTGAAAATTGTTGTCCAGCCATGATCCCCAACACCATGACAGACATTGAAGAATTTGAAAAGAATAAATGGGCAAATATTGCACAATACAGGTGAGCCTTACCCAAGAAGACTCACAGCTGTAATCGCTGCCAAAGGTCTTTCTAACATGTTTTGACTCACGGGGGTGAATACGCATCTAATAAAGATATATTAGTGTTTTACTTTTCATGAATCATAAAAATCTACCACAGACATTACAGAGTATATGTTGGAGATTGTTGACTAAAAATGACAATTAAATCCCACTTTGTAACACAATAACATGTGAATAAATCCAGTACTTATGATAGACACAGTATAGAGGTGGAATAGAACCTGCAGGCTTTGATTTAGTTGAATATACTATGATCAGCACACAAGACAAAGATCATAATGGGTGATTTTGCATATATTTGGAAAGTAGAATCAGTTAAATAGG
Source organism: Salvelinus alpinus (assembly GCF_045679555.1). Classification (NCBI taxonomy): domain Eukaryota; kingdom Metazoa; phylum Chordata; class Actinopteri; order Salmoniformes; family Salmonidae; genus Salvelinus; species Salvelinus alpinus. The sequence continues at coordinate 33,242,702 of NC_092094.1, read as the reverse complement.
AACCAGATGGAGCCCAATCAGTAGCGTCTTTGATAGTGTTGGAGAGAAGAGAACATGATTTGCAATGCATGCATTAAGAGTAGGCTATAGGCTAAACACTAAAGTATTTCATTTCATAGAAGTCAGATGGCAACCAAGGCTGGTTTTCTAGGTCACCACATAGTCTCCTGTGTCTGGTTCTGAACAACTCCTCTCAACCATTCATTCATTTCTCTGATTCCTATTATACAGTCCCCCTGCATTAGTGAAGTTGTAAACAGTATAATCGTATTCTCCTTGCATTGTGTATCAAAGCAAATGTCAGCATGAAATATTTACCCAGGCAATTACGTATGGTAAGCATTTTATTTCAGCTTTCTCAGGGGGTCCTACTAACCATACACAGCTAAGACAACAATAACAACTCTGCCATGCATTATAATAGTCAGATCTGTGGATAGAGCATGTAATCCCTCAAGTGTTGGGTATTTCAATGAGGAATCTAATTTGTTCCTGAAGAGCCCTGCACTGGTTTATCTTTTGTGGATGGATTTTGAAGAAGGCAGTGTTCCCATGTTAAACTCACAGTGCATCCTAAACACCCAGGAGAATCTTTACAATGATTATCAGCCCCCTATGTGCTCTCAGAATCACCTTCCGGAAAGCCTACCGGACTGTTCCTCTCACACCATGGGATAGCCAGTAGTCCCATATACACTGAACAAAAAATATAAACGAAACATGCAACAGTTTCAAAGATTTGACTGAGTTACAGTTCATACATTAGGTCCTAATCTATGGATTTCACATGACTGAGAATACAGACATGCATCTGTTGGTCAAATAACAAAAAAAAAGTAGGGGCGTGGATCAGAAAACCAGGCAGTATCTGGTGTGACCACCATTTGGCTCATGCAGCGCAAAACATCTCCTTCGCATAGAGTTGATCAGGCTGTTGATTGTGGCCTGTGGAATGTTGTCCCACTCCTCTTCAATGGCTGTGCGAAGTTGCTGGATATTGTCAGGAACTAGAACACGGTGTCGTACACGTCGATCCAGAGCATCCTAAACGTGCTCAATGGGTGACTTGTCCTTTGAGTATGCAGGCCATGGAAGAACTAGGACATTGTCAGGTTCCAGGAATTGTGTACAGATCCTTGTGACATGCATTATCATGCTGAAACATGAGGCGATGGCGGCAGATTAATGGCACGACAATGGGCCTCAGGATCTCGTCACGGTATCTCTGTACATTCAAATTTCGATAAAATGCAATTGTGTTCATTGTCCGTAGCATATGATTGCCCATACCATAACCCCACCGTCACCATGGGGCACTGCTCATAACGTTGACATCAGCAAACCACACAACGCCATACACGCTGTCCGTCTTCTACCCGGTATTATTGAAACCATGACTCATCCGTGAAGAGCACACTTCTCCAGTGTTCTCCAGACATTGAAGGTGAGCATTTGCCCACTGAAGTCAGTTATTAAGCCGGACTGCAGTTAGGTCAAGATCCTGGTGAGAACGACAAGAAAGCAAATGAGGTTCCCTGAGATGGTTTCTGACAGTTTGTGCAGCAATTCTTCGGTTGTGCAAACCAACAGTTTCATCAGCTGTCCGGGTGGCTGGTCTCAGATGATCCCGCAGCTGAAGAAGCCGGATGTGGAGGTTTTAGGCTGGTGGGGTTCTGCAATTGTGAGGCCGGTTGGACATACTGCCAAATTCTCTAAAATGACGTTGAAGGCGGCTTATGGTAGATAAATTAACATTAAATGATCTGGTAGCAGCCTTGGTGGACATTCTTGCATTCTGCATACCAATTGCAAGCTCCCTCAAACCTTGAGACATCTGTGGCATTGAGTTGTGTGACAAAGCTGTACATTTTAGAGTGGCCTTTTGTCCCCAGCACAAGGCGTATCTGTGTAAGGATCATGCTGTTTAATCAGCTTCTTGATATGCCACACCTGTCAGTTGGAGGGATTATCTTGGCAAAAGAGATATGCAAACAAATTTGTTCACAAAATTTGAGAGAAATTGAACATTTCTGGGATCTTTTATTTCAGCTCATTTAACCAACACTTTACGTTTTAGATTTTTGTTCAGTATATCATGTGATATAGTGAGGAGGAAGTAGAGGTGTTCCTATGCACAAGACAATGAGTGACAAGAGCAACACATACTGTGGAAAATAATCAGGTGACGTCAACTGAAGCAACAGGGGCCTCCTAAAAGTAGATCAGCTTACAGTGGAGTACATCAAGAGTAGTTGAAGAACGAATAGAGAAAAGGACTCTTGACTTTAAGTTTTCCTCAATCCATCTGCATTCACCATCTTATGAAACTTTCTTCATGACAACACACTAGAGGCTTTAGTACGCCTGGTTTAGACCCTGACTGATGTGTTTTGACAGGGAGATTTGGCCCCAGTGCCCAGAAAAAGTCCTGGCTGCAAGGAGGAGGGAGGCTGAGTGCCAGCTCTCTCACTCAGTTAGGCCACCACAGCTCACACCTCACAAAATTTACCAAACATCAATGGAATAGTTTTTTTTTCTTTTTTTCCCCCCGGATGTTGAATATAAACTAGGTTATTTTTCTAGTCAGAACTGACCAAGAATTACTCCTAAGATCTAGTGATATGATTGTCATAACTCACACAAGGAATATGCCTAGACATTGGCGTTGTGAATGTCACGAAGATGGCGTCGGCATGCAGCACATTAGATACTTTCTCCCTTAAAGGGGGAAGCAGTCTGCCATACTGCTCTCCTCTTTCAGGTAGATGAGTTCTAGTTCCTTCCCCCACATTACAGTAGGGTATTAATGCAATAGGTACAGCCCTGATAGTGATCGCAGGCCTGGGCTGGCTACAGACAGAGACAGCTACTTTACATTTCATCAGCCAGCTAGGTGCTTCTGCTGGCTCCACATCTGTTATGGATATTTACCACAGATGGGAAATGGAATACCAGAGCTGGTTTATTTAAGACAGAGGTGATTAAATATTCTCATCCACATATTACAATAATCTATCAATGAGCTGAGCTCACAGATAGCATCTGATATCCTACTAACAAAGTAGGCATTTCATCCAGTCAGCAGTGATGAAATGATCAGCTACTGAGTTCCTGTGGTAAGACTATTGAATACTCAGGGAGGAAAAAAAAGTATAGATTCACACACAGAGTGCAGAAGGTGTTTATTGCACCTGAAAGACAGGGCTACGTTCAAGAACACAGAACACAAGTTTTACTAAGAAAATAAATACAGAACCTTACGAAACCAGCCGTCGACAGCTGGACAGTACCAGGCTCCGCCTCCCAGGGAAACATGAGGGGTTGGTAACCAAGGACACACTGAAATGGAGTAATGCAGAAGGATGAATGCATGAGTGAGTTCTGAGCGTATTCGGCCCAGGCCATATACCGACTCCAGTGGTGTGTAGAGGCAGAACATTGTTGGCGGAGGTACTTCCCTATTTCTTGTTTCAGGCGTTCTGTCTGCCCGTTGGTCTGGGGGTGGTACCCAGAGGAGAGGCTGAGGGCTACCCCCAGTCGGTCACAGAATGCTCGCCACCCCCGGGAGACAAACTCGGGCCCGCGGTCAGAGACTATGTCTTCCGGAATCCCATACAGACAGAACACCTGCTGGAACATACACTCAGCCAATTCCATGGCGTTGGGTAGATGAGGAAGAGGAACCAGACGACACATTTTTGAAAAACGGTCTACTATGACAAGGATGGGGGTGTTGCCAGAGGATTCAGGAAGGTCTGTGATGAAGTCAACAGCTATGGTGGGACCAGGGTCTGTGAGGATTTGGCAAAGGTTGAAGCTTACCAGAAGGTAGATGACAAGGGCTTTTGGTTTGGGCGCAGACTGGACAGGAGAGTACGTAATCCCTTACGTCAGATGCCAGTGAGGACCACCAAAATTTACGGGCTAGAAGTTCAGTGGTTCATGTAATGCCCTGACCCCAAGGATGTGTGACACCATTGCATCATTTGGGGTCTAACAGCTGCTGGTACGTAACTCTTCCCAGCTGGTGTCTTAGGAGGAGCCGGGTCTGAGGATAGGGCTTCTTGTAGGCAGAGTGAACCTCCCACTGTACCGGTTCCATAATGCAAGAGGAAAGAAGAATGGGTGTAGGGTCTGAGTTACTGGTCGAAAGGTCAAACTGGCGGGGGAGAGCGGCAGCATTTACGTTTTTCTTTTCAGGGATGTAAGTAACATGAAAATGGAAGCGTGTGAACAAGAGCCCAGCGAGCTTGTCTGGAGTTTAACCTCTTGGCCCCTCTGATATAATCCAGATTACAATAATCTGTGGGATGTTGTGTGCCCTCCAACCAGTGGCGCCACTCCTCAAGGGCCAGCTTGATGGCGAGGAGTTCTGTTCCCCACATTGTAATGCCTCTCAGCGAGGAATAACTTCCTGGAGAAGAAGGCACAGGGATGTGATTTGGGAGGTGTTCCCACCCGCTGAGAGAGTATGGTTCCTACTTTGGAGGCATCCACCTCCAGGTTGAAAGGAAGGGTCGGATCTGGTTGGCGAAGGACCAGAGCTGAAGCAGCAATTCAAGTTGTTGAAAGTAATCATGCAGCAGTAGTTGGAGAACCCAATGAAATGTTGGAGTTCCTTAACGGTGGTGGGTTTGCGCTAGTTACTGACGGCGGTGACTTTGTTCTCATCCATGCTGACCCCTCCAGGTGTCAGTACGAAACCGAGGAAGTTTACCGAGGTTGCATGGAAGGTGCTCTTTTCAGTCTTCACATAAAGGTTATGGTCAAGGAGCCGTTGAAGAACCTTTTGCACGTGTTCCTTCAGGGAGTAAATCAGGTTGTCATCAATGTAGACGATGAGAAAGCGGTTGATCATATCCTGGAAAACCTTGTTCATAAAGGATTGGAAGACGGCAGGGGCATTAGTAAGGCATGACCAGGTATTCATTGTGCCCTCGTGCGGTGATAAAGGCAGTCTTCCATTCGCCGCCTTCATGTATATGGACAAGGTTATATGCACTTTACAGGTCGAGTCTTGTATAGATGCTGGCGCGGCCCACTTGCTCAAGGGTCGCTGGGATCAGAGGAGAGAAACGGTTCTTGACCATGACGTCATTTGGGGAACGGTAATCAATACATCGACGGAGACCACCATCCTTTTTTCCAACGAAGAAGAAGTTGGAGACAGCCGGGGAAGAGGAAGGACGAATGAAACCATTTGAGCGATTCATCAATGTAGTTCTCTCTTGCTTCATTTTCCGGGATAGATGGGGGGTAAACACAGCCCTTCGGTGGGGACACTCCAGGGAGTAAGTCAATAGCACAGTCCTCTGGGTGATGTGGTGGCAGAGTGGAGGCCTTGATTTTGCTGTACTGGGTGTATTCAGATGGTATGCTGTGTGGCTCTGCAGGGTAGGCTGAGACAACTGGAGAAGCAGTTAGAAGACCAGGACAGTAGTTCACCTTGTTGCCACGAGATGGCAGGGTCATGACAACAAAGCCAGGGGTGTCCGAGGATGAGTGGCTGTTTAGGGGATGAGAGTTCCATGGTTTCGGTGCGGAAGACTCCAATCTGGATGGTGACGCTCTGTGTCAGGTGCGTGATGAAGCCCGTGCCCAATGGCTGCCCGTCCAGGGTGTTAATCCTTAAGGGAGGGGTGCCAGGTGTTAGATCAATGTCAAGCTCTTGTACTAGCTGGTGATCTATAAAATTACCTGCTGCTCCTGAATCTATCAAGCCCTCTACGTACTTAGTAACCCCCTTCACGGTTATCAATACTGGGATGGAGAATTGCTTCTGGGATATATTTAGAAATAAGGACACTCCTACCTGCATGGCAGCGGAGGGACCCTTATCTCTCCGTGGGTGCGAACAGGGCAATGGCTGAGTAGATGATCTTTCCCTCCACAGTATAGGCAGAGCCCTTCTTGGATCCGCCTTTGACGTTCAATACACGGGAGAGGAGCATGGCCCAACTGCATGGGCTCTGAAAAACTCGGACGGGATCATGGAAAGAGAAGGTTTGGTGTTCCTGGGTGTCAGAGTTCTTCGGCGGTCGGCGATGAGGTGGTCGATGGAGATGGACATACGAATGTATTGATTTAAATCCTGAAGGTCACCTCTACAGGCCAGCTCCGCCTGAAGTTCCCTGTTGAGCCCTCGTCAGTAGACGGTAAGTAAAACAGCCTCACTACATCCACTCCCTGCAGCCATGGTGCGGAACTCGAGGGCATACTCAGCAGCTGAATTGCATCCTTGTTGAAGGTCTATGAGGAGGTCTCCTATAGGACGACCGGAAGGAGAGTGACCGAGTCATTCCAGGGTGTGAAAATGGGTCTCAGATCCGAGTTCTGTGCTGTTGGCAGTCCATATGGCGGTGGCCCAATCCAGGGTTTTGCCTGCGAGTAGAGACAACAAAATCCACCCTGCTCTTGTCTGTGGCGAAGTTAGTGGGGTTGTGCTCAATGTATTTGCTGCATTGTATCAGAAATCCCTGACATTTCCCAGGTGAACCGTCATATTTTCCAGGCATGCATAAGAAAGGAGGGCTATGGGTTGCGATACCTGGCATCGGAGGAGTAGGGATAAGATGGCAGATTTCCTCCATACGCTCCTCTTGCTGGGTTAGGCGCCTCTGTAGCTCCGCTGAATCCATTCCATTTTTAGGTGAGGTATACTGTAATGAATACTCAGGGAGAAAAAGGTGTAGATTCACGTGCAGAGAGCAGCAGGTGTTTATTGCAGCTTCGCAGAAGGCAGGAATCGTGGTCACAGGCAGGCAATGGTCATACACACTTAAGCAAACAGGCAGGTGAAACAAAACTAGGACTGAAGGCTACAACTGGTTCTCACAAACGAGCTAGGAAAAGGCTTAGTAGAGTCAAAACGAACAATACCTCACAAAGGCACAAACAGAATGAACTGAACTAAATAAGGAGCTGATGAGACCAGGTGAGTAACTAACAGGTGAAATTAATTAACACAAAGAAACAGAACACAAGGTTGACTAAGAAAATAAATACAGAACCTTACAAAGATGGTGTCGTAAGACAGCTTGATGAATCTTACACTCCCAAAAACCTGAAGTTCAGAATGTCCCCATCTCTGATCAAGAGTTTATTAAGATTTTAATTAGGCATTTAAAGGTCTTTGAAATAGCATATTTATATTAATTAATGGAATGAACCATTAACTACGCTAAGCTGGGCATGGGGAGTAGACATTGAAATGGGCAGAGAGATGTGGCCTTTCCAGGCCCCTCGGTCACCTCATCACACAGACTGGCTGGCTGCAGAGTTCCCATTCACTAACGAAACTATAGAGGGTCATCTCAACAGCAACGATGACGTGCTGCAGTGGAATGGAAGTAGTCTCCAGAGTATAATGTGATGATATCTCCCTCTCTGTTGAAATTCCTAAATTGCTTTGTCATTTAGTTACTATGGCTCCGATAATGGCGCTCTGCAGCTATGCTCGGAAGTGCTTCTGCAGCTCCTTATCTCCCTCAGCTGTGGTATCTTTAGATCTGTGTGACTGGTTGTGAAATAACCTATGAGTGTTGCTGTAGGACTGTGTCAACACTGCTCCCCTGGCCTCCTAGCCTGATGGCCAATGCGTCAGGCCCAGGGTCCATAGTATGTGTCTGCGTCCCGATCTTCCATTTAAGCCCCTCTTGACAGATGACACATCCTCCCCGTCACACATCACATCATCCCCGTCACACATCACATCATCCCTGTCACACATCACCTCCTCCACTTCACACATCACATCTGCTCCTTAACACATCCCATCTGAACCTGCTTTACTAGAGCAGAGTACTGGAGGGGCCAACACAGGCCGAAGGGCACATCTGGGAGCATGTGACCCAGACTGCCCAGATGGTGTCCAGTTTGTGTGTGACGCAGGTGGCCAGTGCCTGTGTTTACAGGTGTGTGTGTGTATAGATGATGGGCATACCAAGGGGGACCATAGCTATTTATATCAGTCAACACTTTTCCAGTCAAAAGTACCACAGTGGAATTCAGGAAGCCTTGACCCCTCCCGTGCTGCTCGAATTGCAAACCTGATAGACATAGCACCTGTTTAACTAGTAGGACTACAAGCACCACTATTTATGAGTCCCACACGTTTATATCTAGAACTATCCTTTGACTGACTTTGCAATACAGTGATATACAGTACACCAGGGTTTACAACAGGAACTGTATTGCAGGATATGACTGATTCCGAGTATTGGGAATTATACCTCTTTTACGTCAGACCCCTCTATGCAAAAAAAATCAGTGTGGGAAAGATAACATTGCAGCAGTTTCTCCTGCTCTGAACTTGTCATAGCTCTACCCTTTTAATGTTGAATTAATGTGTCTAGATTACCTCAAGACTTTGCTCTGCCTTGAATAAACTCCTGTCATTCAACCACTTCTCCAGCTCCCTGTACAATGGAAAAATTATGTTTCCGTAAACAATGCCATTAAGAACTCCATGGTGGCTCCCTGGCACAGTGGCACGTCACTGTATGATGCAGCTGAGTCTCCCTATAAGCACTCATCCCTATTGGATTGCTGCTATGGGCCTTGGTTTTATTTTTATCTCAGCCTTGTGAATGAATCAGTTCTCACATGCTTTGGTTTCTCCCAGTATAGGACTATGGCAGTAACTGGGCAGGGGAAGGAAGGCCAGTAGAGTGACTCTGGCAGTAACTAGGAAGGCCCAGCTTGGTCTCCAAGACTAGACGTAACATAGTACATGTAAATCTGGGACATTCAAAATAGTATGATATGTTACATTTGGTATGGTTACATAAGACAGAAGGTTACATAAAGATGCACTATGCAGAAATCATCCCGCCATTTCCTGGTTGCAATTTTTCACCTAAATTGCGTTTGTGACAAAACAAGCAAATATAATGTAGAGAATCTTTGAACCATTTAAACCGCTGTGAAATATAATTTCCATAACCAAAAATATTGTATTTTCAGCTGTTTGAAGCTGCTATTCAAACCTGAAAGTAAAAGACGCTAAATCAAAGCAGCATAGAAGCTGCATAGAAGCATAGAAATAGCGCATATAGAACAGATCTACCGTTGCTTAGACTTGCTTTCAATGAGAATGACAGATCTATAACTCACATTTATATATGCATTTGGTCACAGCTTTAAGGCAATAACAGAAGGAGGGTGCTAACTAGCGACTTTGCAAATCATTACTACTTTTTAGCTACTTTGCAATGACTTAGTATGTTAGCTAACCCTTCGCCTAACCAAAATTCTCTGAGACCATGTTGGAAGGACAGTAAAGTGACTCTGGCAGTAACTAGGAAGGCCAGTAGAGTGACTCTGGCAGTAACTAGGAAGGCCAGTAGAGTGACTCTGGCAGTAACTAAGAAGGCCAGTAGAGTGACTCCGGCAGTAACTAGGAAGGCCAGTAGAGTGACTCTGGCAGTAACTAGGAAGGCCAGTAGAGTGACTCTGGCAGTAACTAGGAAGGCCAGTAGAGTGACTCTGGCAGTAAACTAGGAAGGCCAGTAGAGTGACTCTGAACGTAACTAGGAAGGCCAGTAGAGTGACTTTGGCAGTAACTAGGAAGGCCAGTAGAGTAACTCTGGCAGTAACTAGAAAGGCCAGTAGAGTGATTCTGGCAGTAACTAGGAAGGCCAGTAGATTGACTGGGAAAATCCAGTTAGTTTAATGGGTCACCTCCTCACCCAATTAATCCATTGTAGTGCTGAGCGATTAGTGTTTTTTGAAGTCGGTTCGGTTTCCGTTCTATAATTGTAAAAAATATATCCCGTTTTCGATTTTTCGGTTTCGATTTTTTTTGTTTTCACATATGCAAAAATTCCAATGCCAAAAATAGTGAACATTAAATTGCCAACATTTTCCAATGTCTCTTTCAGATCCACATTGGGTAAACATCAATAGAAAAATAGGAAATTACTATGAAAGAAAAAACATATTTATTGTGTATTACATTTAAAAATGATTTTATAATTTAATAATTTTTTATTCCTTAAAGTCATCATTTCATCTCTGATCAGGCAGTAGCAGCCAGCCAGGCAAAGTTATCGCTGTGCTCCCCATACTGTACTGTCTTTAGTGTTACTAGTATGCATCTAGAGCTGTCTGACTAAATCATTTTACTAGTTCTTCCAAGTAGATCAGGCATACATTCACGAACTGTCTCTATCCCTCTCTTTCCTCATTGTGTTGTCTACATTCCTCTCACATGCGGTCTGTGTGTATCTAACCTAACATGCTGTCCAGACCCCTCGCGCGAAGGTTGATTTTGTCCCCCCACTCCAGACGCGATCAGGACATGCAGGTTGAAATATCAAAACGAACTCTGAACTAACTATATTCATTTGGGGACAGATCGAAAAGCATCAAACATTCATGGCAATTTAGCTAGCTAGCTTGCTGTTGCTAGCTAATTTGTCCTAGGTTGTTATTTTACCAGAAATGCACAAGGTCCTGTACGCCAACAATTAATACACAGATAAAAGGGTCAACTGAGTTAATTTCTAGTAATCTCTCCTTCAGGATTCTTCTTCTTCTTTGGACTTTTATATGGCAGTTGGCAACCAACTTCAAGGTGCATTACCACTACCAACTGGACTGGAGTGTGAACCTCAGTTCGTCTTTCAATCATCCATGTGGATATATGCTCCTAAAAACCAATGAGGAGATGGGAGAGGCAGGACTTGCAGCGGGTCAAGTGGCACAAATAGAACCAAGTTCTATTTTAGCGCCTGGCTATGCAGACGCACGCGAGCAGTGTGGGTGAAATGATTGAATAACATGTATGTGTACATTTATTTTGCAACGCTAGAGCGGTGTGGTCAGCATGTAATGTAGCAAGCTAAAACGTTTATCATCTCTGTGCAGATGATAGGCTGGTGATGAATTGGAAGGAAAGCATCTTTATGCCTTGGAAAACTTGTAGCCTAGTAGAAAATGTAGACCTGCTCACTTACCACCTCAACAATGAACCATGGCATCATCTGCATAGAGAGGAAGGAGAATGAATGTCTGTTTTTGTTCCGTTTGGAAAGTGAAGTGTGTGAATGTTTTTGACTTCTGTTTTCGTTTCCGCTAAGATATATTATTTTCCCTACATTGTGTCAAAAGGAGACAGGCCAAATATGTTATTCCAACCTAAATGGGAAAATAACTCGCAGCTCTTTTCCACAACCTTGAAATTTGCTACAGTAGCAGAAAGGTTTGCTCCAACCTGATTGTATCTGAATGAAAAGGGGGTCAAAAAGAAACAGCAGAAATCCTTTATTCAGAAGTATCATATGTGTTTGCTATGGTCCGTGGTATCTTGACCAGAGCAAATTGTATGGTGTTTTCTGTGAAAGAGATGATGAGATAATTCAGTATATTCAAACCATACTGGAGAGAGAAGTACAGAGTTGCAATCTCTATGCTGTCAGAGAGGACCTCCTTCTCTTACTCCCATAAAGTTCAACTGTTGGCGTGCCTCATCAAAACTCAGACTGATACATGTGGGCCAGTTGTGTAGTGTAGGTCTCTACTTCTGCCTGTCACACAACAGAAGGATTAGTGGAGCAGCAGCTGCTCATTGGTCAGATGGACTTGACTCCAATTTGCTTCTCACAAAGAAGGCTAATGATGCTTGCCGCTGCCTCCCCTGCTGATGTGGCCCTCACCATGGCCCTGTCTATAGCACGCAACAGTCCACACAAAGGACAGGGGCACTTGGCAGGAGCTACAGTTACAGTGTACCCAAGCAGACCTTCACAACTCTCTGACGCTTCTCTTTTTTGGCTCTTTAGAATTTCAAATCAAATCAAATGCTATTGGTCACATACACATGGTTAGCAGATGTTAATGCGAGTGTAGCAAAATGCTTGCGCTTCTAGTTCCGACTGTGCAGTAATATCTAACAAGTAATCTAACAATTTCACAACAACTACCTTATACACACAAGTGTAAAGGAATGAATAAGAATATGTACATATAAATATATAGATGAGCGATGGCCATGCAGCATAGGCAAGATGCAGTAGATGGTATAGAGTACAGTATATACATATGAGATGAGTAATGTAGGGTATGTATACATTATATAAAGAGGCATTGTTTAAAGTGAATAGTGATACATTTATTACATCCAATTTGTAATTATTAAAGTGGCTAGAGATTTGAGTCAGTATGTTGGCAGCAGCCACTCAATGTTAGTGATGGCTGTTTAACATGTCTGATGGCCTTGAGATAGAAGCTGTTTTTCAGTCTCTTGGTCCCAGCTTTGATGCACCTGTACTGATCTCGCCTTCTGGATGATAGCGGGGTGCAGTGGCTTGGGTGGCTGTTGTCCTTGATTATCTTTTTGGCCTTCCTGTGACATCAGGTGGTGTAGGTGTTCTGGAGGGCAGGTAGTTTGCCCCCGGTGATGCGTTGTGCAGACCTCACTACTCTCTGGAGAGCCTTATGGTTGTGGGCGGAGCAGTTGCCGTACCAAGCGGTGATACAGCCCGACAGGATGCTCTCGATTGTGCATCTGTAAAAGTTTGTGAGTGTTTTTGGTGACAAGCCAAATTTCCTCAGCCTCCTAAGGTTGAAGAGGCACTGTTGCGCCTTCTTCACCATGCTGTCTGTGTGGGTGGACCATTTCAGTTTGTCCATGATGTGTACGCCGAGGAACTTCAAACGTTCCACCTTCTCCACTACTGTCCCGTCGATGTGGATAGAGGGGTGCTCCCTCTGCTGTTTCCTGAAGTCCACAATCATCTCCTTTGTTTTGTTGATGTTGAGTGTGAGGTTATTTTCCTGACACCACACTCCGAGGGCCCTTACCTCCTCCCTGTAGGCCGTCTCGTCATTGTTGGTAATCAAACCTACCACTGTAGTGTCGTCTACAAACTTGATGATTGAGTTGGAGGCGTGCATGGCCACGCAGACATTGGTGAACAGGGAGTACAGGAGAGGGCTGAGAACGCACCCTTGTGGGACCCCAGTGTTGAGGATCAGCGGGGTGGAGATGTTATTCCCTACCCTCACCACCTGGGGGCGGCCCGTCAGAAAGTCCAGGACCCAGTTGCACGGGCGGGGTCGAGACCCAGGGTCTCGAGCTTAATGACTAGTTTGGAGGGTACTATGGTGTTAAATGCTGAGCTGTAATCAATGAATAGCATTCTTACATAGGTATTCCTCTTGTCCAGATGGATTAGGGCAGTGTGCAGTGTGATTGCATCATCTGTGGACCTATTGGGGCGGTAAGCAAATTGGAGTGGGTCTAGGGTGTCAGGTAGGGTGGAGGTGATATGACCCTTGACTAGTCTCTCAAAGCACTTCATGATGACGGAGTGAGTGCTACGGGGCGATAGTCGTTTAGCTCAGTTACCTTAGCTTTCTTGGGAACAGGAACAATGGTGCCCCTCTTGGAGCATGTGGGAACAGCAGACAGTGATAGGGATTGATTCAATATGTCCGTAAACACACCAGCCAGCTGGTCTGCGCATGCTCTGAGGACGAGGCTAGGGATGCCTTGCGAGGGTTAACACGTTTAAATATTTTACTCACATTGGCTGCGGTGAAGGAGAGCCCACAGGTTTTGGTAGTGGGCCGTGTCAATGACACTGTATTGTCTTCAAAGCGAGCAATAGACTCAATGGTCTATTTTTTTTATCGACCAGTTTTATAAAATTAGGATTCTACAAGGGGTTAGAGAGAAATATAGCTGGGTTGGAGTTTTGAAAATGCGTATATATTTGCATTTTTACAGTTGAGTGATTTAGTTGGGTAGTAAAATAGACATAAATTTAAAACACCTTCCGCAGTGTTGACACCTGGAGTAAAACATGTATCCTGTCTCATCCAGATGCTCCTTATTAATTCATTGTATAGTCAATGAGGCGCTCTGCGGCTCCCAGGTGGTGGTGAGACATTCTTAACCTGAGGGGCTTTCTGACATTTGATACATTTTGATCATCTGTTATTAAGTACCACTTGTAAACAAAACCTCTCCACAACTTTAATGACCGCAGTTTAACATAAAGACGATGACAAATGCCACATGCAGAAAATAACTTCATAGCTTAATTCGCTGTAGTTATAGTCGTGGTGTCAGTCCTATTCCAAAATAAATGTTCTTTGAGATTCAAGCAAAAGATTCCCCTGTGGGAATCTCAAGTGCGTGATCACAGGTGTGCAGTAGAATAACCCCATTTTCTATTTCCCGCTTGATTGAGCTTACTCTCTGAATCTGTATTCTGCCTCTGACTGCCATTCACCTGTTCCACATAGACAGATGCTTGGGCCTTAGACTGGCATCAGGTACATTATTGACTGGGAATCTTGAATATAAACCAAAAATAACTTACCTCATTTTTTATATTGACTGGCCGACCTCAAGTGTAACTCAATCTCCTAGAGTATTGGTAGTATTTAAAGGGCTGGCCCTTGTGGCTACGGAGCTGTAATGGAGACCACTCCAGTGTGCTGCTGTGTAGGCCTAGACATAATTGGGATACTGTTCACATTACATTCTGTTACCGTAGAGGCCTTGCCCTTTGCCACACTCTCAATTTCAGTGGTTCACTTTTACTTTTATAATGCTCTTAAACAGCTGCTTTGTGGGTTTTTTCTTGATGATTTCATATATCATATTGACAAGCTGTGGGCATCCAAGGTAGTCCGTGTCCACCAAAGATGTACTGTATGTAAACCCTGGATTGCTGATGCTATGTATTGGCCAATTGTAACAATGTGCGCTGAGAGTCAGGAAGCAAGTTCAGGGAGTGTTTTAATAAATAAACGGAACATAATGCAAAACAAGAAGCTCGAACAGCACACAGACATGAAACAGAAACAATGACGCCTAAAGAAGGAACCAAAGGGAGTGACATATATAGGGAAGGTAATCAGGGCAGTGATGGAGTCCAGGTGAGTCTGATGACACGCAGGTGCACGTAACGATGGTGACAAGTGTGCGCCATAATGAGCAGCCTGGTGACCTAGAGGGGGGAGAGGGAGCACACGTGACACCAATGAGAGGCTTTGAAGCCACCGGATGGCCATATTGGCACTCCCTAGAAGAAACAGTCCTCCATAGGAATGAATGAAATTCTACAGTATTTCAATTAGCTGAAAGGCCAAAAATGCATGCATTTACAGTGGGGAGAACAAGTATTGGATACACTGCTGATTTTGCAGGTTTTCCTACTTACAAAGCACGCAGAGGTCTGTAATTCGTATCATAGGTACACTTCAACTGTGAGAGACGGAATCTAAAACAAAAATCCAGAATATCACATTGTATGATTTGTAAGTAATTAATTTGCATTTTATTGCATGACATAAGTATTTGATCACCTACCAACCAGTAAGAATTCTGGCTCTCACAGACCTGTTCGTTTTTCTTTAAGAAGCCCTCCTGTTCTCCACTCATTAGCTGTATTAACTGCACCTGTTTGAACTCGTTACCTGTATAAAAGACACCTGTCCACACACTCAATCAAACAGACTCCAACCTTTCCACAATGGCCAAGACCAGAGAGCTATGTAAGGACGTCCGGGATAAAATTGTAGACCTGCACAAGGCTGGGATGGGCTACAGGACAATAGGCAAGCAGCTTGGTGAGAAGGCAACAACTGTTGGCGCAATTATTAGAAAATGGAAGAAGTTCAAGATGACGGTCAATCACCCTCGGTCTGGGCCTCCATGCAAGAACACACCACTTATGCACCACTCAGGCAAACAACCAGCACTAATACGTATGGTGATACCACTTTTCGGAGCTTGAGGGTTTTTTGTCAGTAGTAGACAGCATCCAGTTAGCCTGACCTCACTCAGTACTTTATGCACACAGAAATGCATGCCTTAGGGAAGAGCTAATTTATGGCTTAGTATTTTGTGAATCATTACCAAACCATCTCTCTTTGTGTATTCTATTTGTTTACCATTAGAAACAAAACCTGAATCCCCATACATGCTGAGTGATGTTATGATATTAACATGTAGTGAAAAGATCAGAGCCCCATGGAGAGTATTTGTCTCAACTCTGTTTCTCAGTATGTCAAATATGATCTGATGGGCCTGTTAAGTGAACAGATGATGTGTTTTTGTTGGTCCAGGTGAAGGATGCACTCTGCCCAGTTGAAAACAGACCGACATGGTCACAGGCTGTGAAATGAATCTACGTCCATCCAGTTATGCCCAACAAATACCAACATAGGGAAGTGCACTCAGCCTAAAGTAACTCCAATGTAGCCTTATGGCTAAACCCTTTGTTAGACCTGAGACGTGTGCGCGAATGAAGTGTTTTTCCAAACCAATGTTCCATGATAAAGAGAAGAATCATGTGAGCTGTGCTGCACTGTCTGTATTCCAATGTGAATGAATGTTCTTTTGTCCATGTGTGCAGATCTCAGCTGAGCCCCTGGGGTGGTTTGAGTGCATGGAGGCTGATTGGAGGCGGCTGTCCATCCTGGAAGGCTCGTTGTGAGGTGAAAGGTCATCAGTCCGAGCCCAGAGTCATCTGTAGCCCCAGAGGAGCTGCCCGGCTTCACTTTTACAACAGAGCACCAGTCTCCCATTCAGGGAGCCCAGACCTACAGGAAGAGAGGAAATATACACAGGGGAGAAGAACACACTCTTTATGAATTCCCCAAAATCGTGAAAGACAAACCGTATGAGTTGGCTGGCAGTCGTGAGGAGAGGAACTATGTGGACAATAAGCATGGCCCAGCTCTGTCTCCCAGCATTCATTCTCCTACTGGCCTACGCCTTTGTCCAAGCAGCTGCCACCGGGGACGATGTCACTCCACGACTCAGCTTCACTTACAGTAAGTGTCATCCATCGCCTTCCTTCCTGACTGTCCCGGACCTGCTGTTTTGACCCTCTCGCTCTCTCTCTCACGCATTCTCTTTCTCTCTCTCTTTCTCTCTCTACCGCACCTACTGTCTCAACCTATGAATGCTCGGCTATGAAAAGCCAACTGACATTTACTCCTGACGTACTGACCTGTTGCACCCTCTATAACCCCTGTGATTATTATTATTTGACCCTGCTGGTCATCTATGAATGTTTGAACATCTTGAAGAATGATACGGCCTTAATGGCCATGACTCTTATAATCTCCACCCAGCACACCCCTCAGAGCCTGGCTCCTCTCTAGGTTTCTTCCTAGGTTCCAGACTTTCTTTTTCCTAGCCACAGTGCTTCTACATACTGTATGCATTGCTTTCTCTCTGGGGTCTTAGACTGGGTTTCTGTATAAGCATTTTATGACAACTGCTGATGTGATGTTTCTCCAGGAGCAGTTGTAGTTCATAGTGTGAGAAACACAAGCATTCCTTGAGTGTTGGAGAAACAAAGCGAGAGAAAAAGAGGCCAGAGTGTTTACCCTCACTGTGTGCCCTCCCCACTGACCCGGGTGTGTAAGGCCTGCCCACCTCCCAGAACTGTTGTTCATCTATAAATAAGAGCAGGGAGTAGTGTGGGGTTGTGGTGGAGGTGGCTGGGATGGTCCAGGTTGCTGAGAGGAGAGCTCTGGAGGGGCCTGGGGCTCAGGCAAGGCTTTGAGGGATATCTGACATGCATAGTAATGCTTGGCAAGGTGTTGATAAACAGACGAATGGGAGCAAGGCTGTTCCTCTCTAACCGACTCTGTGGCCCTGTGGAGGAGCTTAGTGTGTTCTCCATGGGACACATCGAGTTGGAGCACAGCATTTGCATAGCTGCCATTAGGGCTGGGAATTGCCAGGGACTCCCTGATACAATATGTATTGCGATTCTCACAATTCTATGTGTATTGCGATTGGATACTTTGATTTTATCGCGATTTGATGTTCCAAACATATTGCTCACCATATTTCTGCTGCAGCGAGAGGGCCATGAGAACGAGTTTTGATCAGTCATGGAAATAAAAGTGCTGAAAACTAATTGGCTCCCTGTTTAAAAAAGAAGATGGAGAACAAGTTATGAAGGAAAAATACTGGAGTTTTGGTACAGGTGCAGCCAACTAGCAATACTGTCAAAATGATACAATACGATATATTGTAAAAAATAATATCCCGATATGTGCAGTAACTGTGTAGATTTTTTCCCCCCATCACTAACTGCCGTGCTCCCGGAAAGCCGCTGATATTTCAGGACAGTGCCTCACACACTATTAATGGTTTTCCTGTTTAAAGGGAGAGAGAACGTGTTCTGCAAGGTATTAGTGATATATTGTTACTCAGTACAAGATACTGTAGTAACCTACTGGGAGAATTATGCTCCTGTCAGTGGTTTTACATTTTGCTTCAATGCTTTTGTGTTTCCGTTGATTAACTTATTCTATCATTGTAAGACATTTCAATACATTCCATAGCAGTTACCCTGTCAATGACAGTTCCATGAAGGAACATTCATGACGGCTTAGGTAGTATGAAAAGATTCCAAACCATGCATTTGACTGGGTGTGTTGCTCTGTGTGTTACCCCACATCTAGAACTTAATGGCAGGAAAGCCAGCTAAATCCCAGAGCATGAATGGCAGCTCCATCAGGGTGGGTCTGTCAAGTCATAGCAGGTCAGAGGTAGTTACAACATGAACCAGGTCATTGCACTCGGTCTTACTCAGGACAATGGCACACATACACACAGTTTCCATCAACACGGGAGGTATTGCTCTTCTACAGCCATCCTCTTATCTCGGCTAATGGTTTGTTTACACAGTTAACTTAAGTAGTAGCTGATCATTTGTTTGCAAGATAAACTTACACTATCCAAAAATGTCTTCAAAACAAGTCTTCTGTCAGCGCAGTGCATGTTGAACTAAGAAGTATAGGGATCAGGAGTTGTATGACTTTGTGCTCTCATTATCTGATCTCAATATGGCTCCTGATTGGTGATTTTGGAAGCAAAGGATATGTAATTGCAATGCAGCCCATTTGTCAACGTACCAATGCTCTGCCAGGGTTGATGACAGTATGTACATAATGCTAAAGCTATGGATGGCTCCCATGCCATTGGGTGTGAACTATTTATAATTTGATTTACAACCCAATTCATCACAGTACACATGGTCTCAGGTCTTACAGGCCATTTGGTGGGCAATGGATCCAGTTCTGTAGAGGGCAGCACTAGAAATCCACCTAGGCTATACTTTTCATCAATCTGTATATTTTTTTGTTTTCATAGGAGAACAAAACCTTTAGGGCTATTTACCTGGGATAGAAGTATTGCAAGAGCATACATGCAGACATGTAGGGTTAGTTTACTGCTGTTCCCAATGACTCACCTTTTAGGATCAGCCTATAGTCTTTAAGCACATACTGGCATAGAAACAGTGCGCAGATTGCCTTGTCATAATATCTACACCTACAGTAGATTAAGCCAGTGTGTGCTCTTCTGAGGCCAGGAGAGGACTGAAATGGGTCACAGAGGCCTCCGCTTGGAACCTTGCCTGCCTGTCCTACCTGTCCCAGCCTGCTTCCTGGCTTTCTATTGGTGGACCTCTATAGTCCCAGGTAATCTCTCTCACCTGCCAGCCTCCACAAAGCCCCCAGCACGGCCCCGACGGAATGTTTCACAACAGCAAACACCATCACTCACAAACTGAAAAGGCAGTTTCAGCTCCGTCACACGTCTCCTTGGACTGGAAAATATATTAGCATTTTGGGTTAATCACTCATCTTGAAGGAACATAAAAGATGTAAGATCAAAATGTCACTTTCCTAGTCAGTCATGTCAAGATGCCTACATTATACACTGCTCAAAAAAATAAAGGGAACACTTAAACAACACAATGTAACTCCAAGTCAATCACACTTCTGTGAAATCAAACTGTCCACTTAGGAAGCAACACTGATTGACAATAAATTTCACATGCTGTTGTGCAAATGGAATAGACAAAATTCTCTGGACACTACGCTGACAGACACAGCAAACCTTCTTGCCACAGCTCGCATTGATGTGCCATCCTGGATGAGCTGCACTACCTGAGCACTACCTGAGCCACTTGTGTGGGTTGTAGACTCGAGTCTCATGCTACCACTAGAGTGAAAGCACCGCCAGCATTCAAAAGTGACCAAAACATCAGCCAGGAAGCATAGGAACTGAGAAGTGGTCTGTGGTCACCACCTGCAGAACCACTCCTTTATTGGGGGTGTCTTGCTAATTGCCTATAATTTCCACCTTTTGTCTATGCCATTTGCATAACAGCATGTGAAATTTATTCAGTGAGTTTATTCAATCAGTGTTGCTTCCTAAGTGGACAGTTTGATTTCACAGAAGTGTGATTGACTTGGAGTTACATTGTGTTGTTTAAGTGTTCCCTTTATTTTTTTGAGCAGTGTATCAAGATTCTGGATTTACAGTAGGGACAAGTTTCTATTTTCTTGTGTGTCTGTAAAAAAAGGGTGGGGGGGTGAAATAGTTACAGCAGCATCCATTAGGAATAAACCAGCTGAAAGGTAATTAGTATCACATTACTGTACTTCTTACCTCAGTCTTACCACTGTTCTACTGATGAGCCATGCTTTTACTCAACGGGTCAACATAAGGAAATGACTGTAACTACAGCAGGAGTGACTCACAGCTCTTAAAACTGAGGTTCAGTAGTAAAGAAACTGGCTCTCCCCTCATGAAACAGTTACAGTCGTATAGGCCTAACCATTTACCAGCTGCAGAACTGAACCTGACAGAGGAATTAAGAGGTCCCACAGACATTTAAATGACCAATATAGATTTGGGAGAAAGATTGGAATAGGCACATGTTAGTGTCCAGTAGTGACATATTTTCAATTGGTAAGCAAACACTCATGAACAGAAAACAAAATGTTTATGGCGATAGGGATGCTGATTGCCAGTGGCTTGACAATGGGAGCCGTTGCCTGCTAACGTCAGTGCCGGTGTGATGGCATTTCCCAGGCCCCCCGCTGAAGGGCTGTGTCACTCTGTGTTTACTGTATCAAAGCAACATTCCATGCTGTGAGCCTCAGGGACCTGGGCCATACAGAACCCTCCCTCACCCCCCCTCTGCCTCTCAGCCCTGTCTGCTTATATGTGAGTCTACATCCCTGCCAGCCTTATGTCTGTGGTGTGGTCAGACCAGCCAGAACCTCCCCAGTCCCTCCTCAGCCCAGCAGCAACATTATCCTGGACAGCCTTCCTCTCCCCTCCCCTTCAGTTCCCTCTCTCCGCCTTAATGAAGAGACTAAACTCCCATGAATAATGAAAGGGGATTTGTGTGTGTTATGGTGTGAACATTGGTCTGGTTCTCATTATGCGCCTATCAGGACGGATCATGGGTTCAGGGAGGAGAGCCTACATCTGCTTTGCCCTCCTCTTTTGTTCCTGTCTTTAATGCAGACCATGCCGGAGAGCTTAGTGTGCTAGAATGCTATTTAAAGGGACACCTATATGTGGTTTATATTGTCTCTCTGTCCCTGTTGATCTATTCAGCCCTCTGTTAAACACAGTGCAGCCAGTCACGGTAGAGATCAGCATGTAGGGGCCATACCCACAGCACTAATAATTAAGAACATCATTCATTTGAAACTAACAAAGCACATCATGTATATCAGAATGTGCTTGGTTCTTGTCCTATAGGACAGTGTTTATGCCTGTTGAGCCACTCACGTTGAAGTGATTGTCATTTTCAATCTTGTCAAGCGAGATAAGGAATATACCAAGCACAATTATAGCTGCACAATGTAACTACTATACCATACTCTTCTTTATGTATGCATGAAATGGCCGTCCATGGCTGTGGACTGTGTTGCTATGGGAGGGGTCTGGTTGTAGGTGCTTAGACATGCTCCATTAGACCGCAGCCTCTTGGCAGAGACATGCAGACTGCCCATGAAAGACCTGCAGTATGGAGAGCCATCAGAGCTTCTGTCTAGATACCATACTGTATATCACACTTCTCAAAAGAACACTGCTAGCCATTTGGACCATGGATATCACACTGATTTATTTCATCCATGAAAAGAGATATGATAGATGTTTTCCATATTTTATTAGTGATAACATGCTGTTGTACCTTTTGCCAAAAGTCTAGATGTTGCAGCACACTGGTATCCGTTTGTTCATAGTATTAAAAAAGGACAACGTTGATGTTACTAGTGTTTATGAGAGACAGCCACTTTCTCCAGTCCGCCAGGGAGGGAGCTGCTCATAAATCACCCTGGACAGGCCTTGTGAAAACACCCTCATCGCTGCACCTCCTCCTCCCCCTCTTCTTTCTTCTCCTCTTCCTCCCTCATCTCCTAGCCTGTGTTGTGAGATGGGATACCCCATCACACTGTTTGGTCTAGTCATGCCAGCCAGCCTGATCAGCCCCTTGCTGGCCTCCCACACCAAGGACTCTGACTACATGAGGTCATGACACCGTGCTGATGCTCAGCCTCTCCCTGTAGTGCAGCAGGGGTCATGAGGAAGTCCTGAGCCTGAAAGCCTGATGCCAAAGCAGGTTTACATTGTGGAGTGGAGCACCATATTGAGGATGAACCGGGGTCAGCAGCAGCACTCAGCAGCATACAGCAGCATGCTATCGCTGACCAGCAGACCTGGTCCAGGATCATGGAAGGACAACATTATTTTCCTGTGGGAAATTATAGCCGAGGTGCACCGTTGTTTGCAAATTGCAGGCTTTTGGAAACACTTCCCTGTTTTAAATAAGCAGTTTAATTACATTATTTTCCCAATAAATGTTGCTATGGTTCCCATGAAAGCTGTTATGCCCCTCTTTGCCTACTGAATAACAAGCTATTCATTATGCAAAATTATGTTTTTCTGTAATTGGCCTACTGAGCTCTATGATCTTCAATCCATTAATATGCACATCTTCAGTTCACTCTTGTGGCAACCAGCACCCTCTTCACATAGATTGTCTGTACACTAGCCAGCATTCTCAGCATCACCATGGTGTTTTCTTCATGCTACCATGTGTGAGTTCTAGCCTAGTTCTAGTCTCCTGCTAACCAGAGAGCCAAGCCCTTCCCTAAACAAACAGCTGGCTCACAGCTTGCCTAATGAATCTCCTGGTGGATCTGATGTCTTAATGCTCTCCAGATGCCCCTGTCTCTGCTCTACCGTGGCCCTGCACCATTCTATCACTCACAGTTCATGTTGCTTTTTCACCTCAGCAGGATAGTAATCATACATTCTACCAGGTCCCAGAGCATGACTCAGTTCCCACTCTAGTTATGTTGATGTCATGCGTTTGCATCCACAATGAACTGGGTCTGGTGGGTTTTGTCTTCCTGCTGTTTGTCCACAGAGAATAGGATTAGATGGGATGATACAGGAAGTTGTGACCTGACCTTGCTTCTTGCTCCTAGCTCGGTCTGTCCACATTGGGAAAGTGGTTTCAAGAAGGCGGGAAGGTTGCTGAGTTCTAACTGTGTTAGGAGTTACTGGTCCTGTTTCCCAGGAGTTGGGTGGTGACCACTTCCTCTGTGGGTAGAACAACATGTTAGTGTATGTTCTCTATCTGTTCTTTTACATTTGGTCCGATCCCTCTGAAAAGGAAAAAGTAACCACCTGGTTTGTGTGCACAGTCAAAACAGAGGATCCTGTAAGAACAAGTATGGTGATGACACAGATTTATGAGCTGTGTGTGTGTGTTTATTTAGAAGCCACTCCTGTGCTGTCTTAAATTCAAAATCAAATCAAATTTGATTTGTCACATGTGCTGAATACAGGTGTAGACCTTACTGTGAAATGCTTACTTACAAGCCCTTAACCAACAATACAGTTCAAGAAATAGAGTTATGAAAATATTTACTAAATAAACTAAAGTATAAAATAAAAAGTAACACAATGAAATACCAATAACGAGGCTATATACATGGGTACCGAGTCAATGTTCGGGGGTACAGGTTAGTCAAGGTCATTTGTGTTAGTCAAGGTCATTTGTACATGTTGGTTAGTGGTAAAGTGACTGCATAGATAATAAACTGAGTAGCAGCGGTGTAAAAACAAAGGGGATGTCAATGTAAATAGTCCGAATGGGCACTTGATTAATTGTTCAGCAGTCTTATGGCTTGGAGGTAGAAGCTGTTAAGGCTCCTTTTGGACCTAGACTTGGCGCTCTGGTACTGCTTGCCGTGCAGTAGCAGAGAGAACAGTCTATGACTTGGGTGACTGGAGTCTCTGACAATTATTTGCGCCTTCCTCTGACATCGCCTAGTAAGTAAGTCCTGGATGGCAGGAAGCTTGGCCCCAGTGATGTACTTGGCCGTACGCACTACCCTCTGTAGCGCCTTACAGTTGGATGCCGAGCAGTTGCCATACCAGGCGGTGATGCAACTGGTCAGGATGCTCTCGATGGTGCACCTGTAGAACTTTTTGAGGATCTGGGGACCCATGCCAAATCTTTTCAGTCTCCTGGGGGGGAAAAGGTGTTGTCGTGCTCTCTTAACGACTGTCTTGGTGTGTTTGGACTAGAGGTCGACCGCCATGGCCGATTTTTAATTAGGGCCGATTTCAAGTTTTCATAACCGGTAATCGGCCTTTTTGTATGTCGATTATGGCCGATTACATTGCAATCCACGAGGAGACTGCATGGCAGGCTGGCCACCTGTTACGTGAGTGCAGCATCAAAAGGACCTTGTGGCTGCAAGGAGCCAAGGTAAGTTGCTAGATAGCATTAAACTTATCTTATAAAAAAACTATCAATCTTCACATAATCACTAATTAACTACACATGGTTGATGATATTACTAGGTTAACTAGCTTGTCCTGCGTTGCATATAATCAATGCGGTGCCTGTTAATTTATCATCGAATCATAGCCTACTTCGCCAAACGGGTGATGATTTAACAAAATCGCATTGCCGAAAAAAGCACAATTGTTGCACAAATGTACCTAACCATAAACATCAATGCTTTTCTTAAAATCACAGGGATAAAATTGTAGACCTGCACAAGGCTGGGATGGGCTACAGGACAATAGGCAAGCAGCTTGGTGAGAAGGCAACAACTGTTGGCGCAATTATTAGAAAATGGAAGAAGTTCAAGATGACGGTCAATCACCCTCGGTCTGGGCCTCCATGCAAGATCTCACCTCGTGGGGCATCAGTGATCATGAGGAAGGTGAAGGATCAGCCCAGAACTACACGGCAGGACCTGGTCAATGACCTGAAGAGAGCTGGGACCACAGTCTGAAAGAAAACCATTAGTAACACACTACGCCGTCATGGATTAAAATCCTGCAGCGCACGCAAGGTCCCCCTGCTCAAGCCAGCGCATGTCCAGGCCCGTATGAAGTTTGCCAATGACCATCTGGATGATCCAGAGGAGGAATGGGAGAAGATCATGTGGTCTGATGAGACAAAAATATAGTTTTTTTGGTCTAAACTCCACTCGCCGTGTTTGGAGGAAGAAGAAGGATGAGTACAACACCAAGAACACCCTCCCAACCGTGAAGCATGGAGGTGGAAACATCATTCTTTGGGGATGCTTTTCTGCAAAGGGGACAGGACGACTGCACCGTATTGAGGGGAGGATGAATGGGGCCATGTATCGCGAGATCTTGGCCAACAACCTCCTTCCCTCAGTAAGAGCATTGAAGATGGGTCGTGGCTGGGTCTTCCAGCATGACAACGACCCGAAACACACAGCCAGGGCAACTAAGGAGTGGCTCCGTAAGAAGCATCTCAAGGTCCTGGAGTGGCCTAGCCAGTCTCCAGACCTGAACCCAATAGAAAATCTTTGGAGGGAGCTGAAAGTCCGTATTGCCCAGCGACAACCCCAAAACCTGAAGGATCTGGAGAAGGTCTGTATGGAGGAGTGGGCCAAAATCCCTGCTGCAGTGTGTGCAAACCTGGTCAAGAACTACAGGAAACGTATGATCTCTGTAATTGCAAACAAAGGTTTCTGTACCAAATATTAAGTTCTGCTTTTCTGATGTATCAAATACTTATGTCATGCAATAAAATGCAAATTAATTACTTAAAAATCATACAATGTGATTTTTCTGGATTTTTGTTTTAGATTCCGTCTCTCACAGTTGAAGTGTACCTATGATAAAAATTACAGACCGCTACATGCTTTGTAAGTAGGAAAACCTGCAAAATCGGCAGTGTATCAAATACTTGTTCTCCCCACTGTAGGTGTTCCTTTTGTCCAGGTGGGAAAGGGCAGTGTAGAGTGCGATTGAGATTGCGTCATCTGTGGATCTGTTGGGGTGGTATGCGAATTGGTGTCGGTCTAGGGTTTCCGGGATGATGGTATTGATGTGAGCCATGACCAGCCTTCCAAAGCACTTCATGGCTATGGATTTGAGTGCTATAGGGTGGTAGTCATTTAGGCAGGTTACCGTCGCTTTCTTGAGCAACGGGTCGTTGTCCTGTAAGAAGGTCCTGTGCACTCTGGAGCAGTTTTTCATCAAGGATCTCTCTGTACTTTGCAAAGTTCACCTTTGCCTTGATCCTGACTAGTCTCCCAGTCCCTGCTGCTGAAAACATCCCCACAGCATGATGCTGCCACCACCATGCTTCACCGTAGGGATGGTGCCAGGTTTGACATGATGCTTGGCATTCAGGCCATATAGTTCAATCTTGGTTTCATCAGACCAGAGAATCTTGTTTTGGATGATCTGAGAGGCCTTTAGGTGCCTTTTGGCAAACTCAGTCAAGGTGCCTTTTACTGAGCAGTGGCTTCCGTCTTCCACTCTACCATAAAGGCCTGATTGGTGGAGTGCTGCAGAGATGGTTGTTGTTCTGGAAGGTTCTCCCATCTCCACAGAGGAACTCTGGAGCTCTGTCAGAGTGACCTTCGGGTTCTTGGTCACCTCCCTGACCAAGGTCCTTCACCCCCGATTGCTCAGTTTGACCGGGCGGCCAGCTCTAAGGAGAGTCTTGGTGGTTCCAAACGTCTTCCATTTTAAGATTGACGGAGGCCACTGTGTTCTTGGGGAACTTCAATGCTGCAAAAAAATGTTGGTACTGTTCCCCAGATCTGTGCCTCAACACAATCCTGTCTCTGAGCTTTACAGACAATTCCTTTGACCTCATTGCATGGTTTTTGCTCTGACATGCACTGTTAGCTATGGGACCTTATATAGACAGGTGTATGCCTTTCTAAATCGTGTCCAATCAATTGGATTTACCACAGATGGACTCCAATCAAGTTGTAGATACATCCCAAGGATGATCAATGGAAACAGGATGCACCTGAGCTCAATTTCGAGTCTCATAGCAAAGGGTCTGAATAAGATATTTCAGTTTTTAATATATTTGCATAAAATTTAATTCCAGTTTTCGCTTTGAAATTAAGGGGTATTGTGTGTGTAGGTTGATGAGAATATTTTTTTTAAATACATTTTAGATTAAGGCTGTAACTAAATGTTGAAAAAGTCAAGGGGTCTGAATGCTTTCCGAATGCACTGTATCTACCTCAATTACCTCGTACCCCTGTTGGGAAGGGCCCGTAAGTAAGCATTTCACTGTTAGTCTACACCTGTTGTTCACGAAGCATGTGACAAATATGATTTGATTTGATAGAGAAATTAGATAGATGTGAGATGAAAGTGCAGTGAGTGTGTCTGTTACAGGTGGAACAGAAGGATTCAGAGGCATATAAAAAAACACCACTCAGGCCCTTATGATAGTCTCTCCTCTTTGGTCTGGCTGTGGTAAAACTATCTCACTGTCATCCACCCCTTGTTTTCACCCTGACCTCTCTTTTAAACCCCACTATGACTTCACATTCCAAAGCTTATATCCTAATCCTCAATTAACCCCACTCACTCAACATACTCCCACTACAGACTCCACCCTCTCTGCAAA
The DNA here is from genome assembly GCF_045679555.1 of Salvelinus alpinus. Lineage (NCBI taxonomy): Eukaryota > Metazoa > Chordata > Actinopteri > Salmoniformes > Salmonidae > Salvelinus > Salvelinus alpinus. Next base: position 33,214,968 of record NC_092094.1, on the reverse strand, counting down.
ATTTTAAAACAATACATGCAATTTTAGTGTTCATCTCTGTTATCTGTGTTTGTTTCAGCTGCCTTGTTATTTAATTTGACTTCCTAGACAGATACCTGTTATGCATGTGTTCAATAGTGACAGTTTCCTCCTATGACTTTCACAGCACAGCCACAGCAGACGCTGTGCTAAATCCTAACCCCTCAAGGCACAAGAAAGCTATGGTCTCCAGAGACTGCGATGCCAGCTCTGAAATACAGTTGCTGAGGCCTGTGCATCTGCTTGCAATTAGTTGTTACTGAGATATGGCCAAAGTGGCCTGTGTATATACATCTTTTGGGTCAACTTAATGAAACCCCATAAGCTCTTGAATCTTGTGGAGGCCCTGTTCATTTATGTGGCTGTGCTTTGTGCCTGTGCTATGGGGATGTGCCTAAGCTATGGGGCTGTGCTATGTGCCTGTGCTATGGGGCGGTGGCTGTGCTATGGGGCGGTGGCTGTGCTATGGGGCGGTGGCTGTGCTATGGGGCGGTGGCTGTGCTATGGGGCGGTGGCTGTGCTATGGGGCGGTGGCTGTGCTATGCGGCTGTGGGGCTGTTCTCAACTCTCTGCTGCTGATACACTTGTTCTGCCCTGCTTACAGTACACTCAGCCCTTTTGTCCAAAGTGGCCTCCTGCCATAGAAGTCTCTTCATGATTCCCTCCACAGGAGAATCTAGGGCATGTTTCTAGACAGACGCCTGGAAATGGTGCATCAGATGTCCCCTTCAAGATTGCTTTATAGCATTCTACTTGATTTCAGTGAAGAGGGATGAGATTGCTTTATAGCATTCTACTTGATTTCAGTGAAGTGGGATGAGATTGTTTTATAGCATTCTACTTGATTTCAGTGAAGAGGGATGAGATTGTTTTATAGCATTCTACTTGATTTCAGTGAAGAGGGATGAGTTTGTTTTATAGCATTCTACTTGATTTCAGTGAAGAGGGATGAGTTTGTTTTATAGCATTCTACTTGATTTCAGTGAAGAGGGATGAGATTGTTTTATAGCATTCTACTTGATTTCAGTGAAGAGGGATGAGATTGTTTTATAGCATTCTACTTGATTTCAGTGAAGAGGGATGAGATTGTTTTATAGCATTCTACTTGATTTCAGTGAAGAGGGATGAGATTGTTTTATAGCATTCTACTTGATTTCAGTGAAGAGGGATGAGTGTTTCCAGGTCATCTGCTGGTATGGCAGGCACCAAATGAATGGCTGGTTGAACAGCAATAGGGAGCTGTCACTTATTTTAATCTATTTGCTCAAATAATGCAGGTCCTGAGTAGGAGAAAGGGTGATGATTTGAGTCATGGGAAAAGCATTCATTATGTTGAAATATAATGTTTTTCTCCCCTCTTTTCACCACTCAAGGCCTCTGTTAGGATACTGGTTTTGTTAGATTTCTCAAACATACATAAACAGAATCTGGCCCTATTTAAAAGTGGTTCAGTCTGCTTGGCATTGTTCCAGTGCCATCCAGTGATGTGTACTGGAGATATACGGCTTGCCAGTGGCCATCACTGTTTCCCTCTAGTTCTACATCATTTAAGTAAACAAGAACAACATGTGTCTCTAATAAGGAATGCAAACTTCAAACCCCTTACCCCCCAGCTGAGAAAGCCGATAGCCCTTCACAGGAGAGGCCATTTAGTGAATCAGGCTGTCGTAGTTGGATGCCCTACAAAATGAAGCACTTTGATCTCCCTGACTGAAGGACAGATTACTCCACATTTGCCTTTTAGATGGGATGTTCTGTGCTTCTAATTAACTTTGTGCTGTTGGAACTCGGCGCCGACGGGAAATCCGCTGCAACAAAATGTAGACTAGGGTTCCCTAAAAGCCCACATCATTAATTTGCCCCTAAATGGATTAGTGAACAAGGCAGGGTGGATATTACAATCCATTTAGCAGTGTCATTTGCAAAAATGTCATTTAATTACATAATGATGCTAATGATCTCACATTGCTTACAGCTGCCTGTGGTTGAGCCCCCCTCCCACTGCACCTTGTGTTTTCTGCTGAAGGAGCACTGGTGTGTCCGTGTGGTGTGTCCGTGTGGTGTGTCCGTGTGGTGTGTCCGTGTGGTGTGTCTGTGTGGGGTCAAACAGGAGATGCTCCCAGCCACACAAAGCTGCTCTCTCTGAGGGGGTGGGATGGAAGGATGGATGGAAGGGGGCCTGGGAATAGTGATATGGTGAGAGCTGGCACACTCAGACAGGAAGAGAAAGGTGTGACTGGCAGCTGTGTCAGGCAAAGGCTGTGTCTTTCAGTCAGAGCCAGCAGGTTAAATAGGACTGTGTTGAATGTACTGTCTGTGAAACGGAGACTGGGAGCTGTGATAGGAGAGAATGTTGTCCCTTAACTGAGTCTATCCAAATTAATGCTCAAAACAGTGACAAACCCTGCAGTGATAGTAGAAAACAGTGTTGTGATCCTTTTAACAACCTCTGTCAATGCAGTTCAATCAATCAATCAAATGTATTTATAAAGCCCTTCTTACATCAGCTGATGTCACAAAG